>NW_020230217.1:600000-830000 GCF_003227715.2 Harpegnathos saltator
ATGGAATCTTACACCATCGGTAGGGAGTGCTTCGGTATGGAGAAGGAGTTTATAATAGAAGTCGTGCAGAATTGCCCCAACCCGGCTTGCCGTTACTACAAGAATCAGCTGGAACTCACTCAGAAGATGGGCCACATGGCGCCCACTTACATCCAGGAGAACGAAGCGACCGCGTCTCTTCTACGTACTGGTTTCCCGCACAGTACGGACTTTCAAGCAGTAAGTGTGTATTGTACTCTACGATAAAAAACACACGCACATGTTCGCACATTTTGTTCATATATGCAACATTTCCTAGTGAAATATTGTGTGAAGTATTAATGCAAACAGGGTATTGACGAAAATGCATCCATTTTCGCTCGCGTATAGATTGTTTTTCAGCGTAAAATGGTCTTACATCTTACGAATTGCTTGTGCACATATGATTCTCGTGAAGATGCATTTATTATAAATGAACGTGTTCCATCTGGACGTGTAGATTTCATTTGCGCAAATCCTCTTCTTCACCGCAGACGCTGAGCAGTTCCAATCCGAACACGCACATGGGAGGAGGATCCGCGGCGGATTTACCGGAGATGAGGGGTGCTGGCAATCAAATGAATCTTCAACGTCCTCCAAGCCGTCCGTCATTAAATATTCCGCATCGGCCTGTATCGCAAGAGAAGAAAGTGCCGTCTGGCAAACAGCATTACGAGTCTCTATTGTCTAATATACCGATTTCCGACCACAAGCTGACAGACTTTTTACGCACCAATCTGGACAACCTGGACAATCTTAGCGGGCTCGGGTTAGGGAACTTGCAAGGACTGGGGAACGCTAATAAGGATCTGTTGGCACTGCATAACGGTGCATGGCCTTTGGAAAATGAGAAAGGATCTCGGTCGTCGTCAACAAATTCGGAAGGTGATCATAGCTCTTCGCAGGCGTTTCTCCGTCGGTTTCGAACATTAATATACGCGATTAATATACGCATGCATTCTCTCTTGCTGTCTCAGGTGGTCAGGAGAAGATTGTGCGCGCTTTCGCAGAGGTGATGAAGAACATGGCGAGAATGAAAGCTTGTGTGCGGCCAGCAATGTGCAAGCCATACGGCAAGCAGTCCGAGGCTCTGCAAAAAAGTAATAAAAATAGTCAAACTTTGCAGCGATCTTTTTCTTTTTCGTCGAGAAGTAGCTCAAGTTTCATATTTTTCTGTGTGTTTCGTCAAAGTACTCGGAACTTAATACTTCCCCTTTCTCGTCGAAGTTTGATACTTTTTCTTTTTTTTTCGAAATACAATACTTGTACTTCGACGGAGTAGTCGGCAAGGGTTCTCATATTGCTCGTTACTCGATTGCAGCATTGGTCGACACGATACAGCTTGTGCAATCGTTGAGAAGCTTCTTGCCGCCCCCGCATATTCCAGTCTCGAGCTGGAAAAACGACGATAAACACCGATTAGATCATACCGGTACTCCTTATATGTCAACGTTGTGAGTATCTTTATTTTTATCGTCATACTCTATCGTTTAACCTTTCAAGGACGGAAGTCGGCTTAAGCAAGCCAATCTGCATGAAGAAAGATCAGACGAAACAGCGCAAGAAAGGCACGTCGACAGTTTTTCAGTGTAAGATGGTTACAAGTGACATTTGACGAATTAGTTGTACATGTGCGATTCACAGAACTCGTAAAAATGTCTTATTGTTAACTCTAAGCTATTCTCGTCTAAGTGCAAATTTAGATTGCTCACTTGCGCGACTCCTGTCCTTAAAGGGGTTAGTAAGATGTTGGTGCGAAAGGTTTGTCAATTAAAGTAGATAGCGGAATCATCCAGCTTCGAAGGATCAGTAATTTTTGCGAGTAGACAACACTGACTCGACACATCTTTAGACATGCAACAAGGACTTTCTATTTTTCTTTTAAAATCCAAAATAACTCTCTACGAGAATTTAATAAAAAAGATGACAAAACTTTGGCATCGAGCTAATCAGATAACGAGACAATTCAACGGCAAGCAACATGTACACTTTTCGCCTTCTCTTTTCGACAGAAAAGCCGGTCCGATTGAAGAACTGTGCGAGCAGCGCAAGTTAGACTAAGCGTCGTCCTCGCTTCATTCGCGACAGACCGTGGTCGTCTCGTCTTTCGCGCTCTATGATGTTCTAGTCACAAGATGTTTATCGATTAGTTGGGTGTTTCGTATCTAAACAACCCGATGGATTGCTCAAAAGTTGTTGGCGTTTAGGACTTCAAATACTAAGAGACAAAATGGGTCATGCGTGGACTGTGATAAACGTGGGTAGCGAGAAAAAAAAAAGAAGATTTATATATAGGACTCTAAACTCACACACCGCGTCATTTTTACGACAGGCCCGTCCAAGCTTTACCTTTTGGTAAAATGTCTCGTGAGCGAAACGTTCCGCCCTCACCGTCGATAACAACGCGGCGCGAGCGGCTCCGGAACTACCCCCCGCAGCACGAACTTGGACAGGTCTGTCCGAGGGGATTCTTACTAGCGTTATTTTATCGTTGTAACTTGATTTTGCGTATCGCGTATCTGCCTATGGGGCTTATCTATCATAGTGCTTCGTTACAAGGCGAAAGTAATGCGAACTAATCGGGAAAATTCAACGTTACCAAGTGCCGAAGGCCGATCGAGGCTGCGTATAAATGATATATATATGCGCAGCGGTATGAGAGAGGAGAAGAGGGACGTATGAGAACAGCATTTATATTTTACTGTGTCGATTTAACGATTTGCCGCTTGTGTTCCCATGATTACCTGATTAATGATATATCGTAGAGCTTTTTTATATACATACTATGTATAAAATTGTTGAATGAGCGTATAAAGCCTAGTCGAGTTGAGATGGGAGCGAAGACTAAATTACGGGGCGGGGGGCCTGGTGCGAAAGAAACGGGAGAAAACGCACGAAGGGGGCTCTTTTGCTACTAAACGATATTTAACAAGTTCGCGGACATTATTTGGGACTGGTCGCGCGGCGGAGGGCGGGCAAAGGAACGATGTTTCCCCTCCTGAAGACCATCGAAGATATCTCGCGTTATTTCGTTTTTGTATGTTTTTAACTGTTTGTTACATATATAATATATCTCCTTTTAAAGTAGCTTTAAATTAAAAATGTAGGGGCGGAGTTATTCGACTGACGAAGGAGATTGCTGTGTTCAATTTGTGTATATATATTTTCTCCAAAAGGAAAAAAGGTATATGACATGCGTTATTATTTATTTTTAAGGATAAGATGAGCGTGTATATCGCGTTGTTACCTCTAGTACTGTTCGCTAGTCGCGTGAGCACGCGTACGAATGTTGAAGGGTTTGCAATACTCCGTTAAGCTCCATGGGCAGTGTATGTGCGGTGTGCACGTAAAAAAGAGAAAAAAGGGGGAAAAAAGAAGTCATTGGTCAATTCATAGGTATTTTTTAAGGAGGAAATTATTTCTTAATATATATATACATATAGCGAAGGGGAAAAAAAAGAAGAGAAGAAGAAGGAGAGAACGAAATCGTTGCATCATTAGCGGGATTCTTAAAGCGGTGTGATTCGCACTGACGCTCAAAGACTTTTCACCGTGCACTAAGTATTATTATTACGTAGAAACGTTTTTACCCTCGCGAGGGAGAAAAATGCGGGATCAGAGCGGGGTAGGGAGATTTGGGGGATCTATGCGTTTTTGTGATTTACAGTACATATACATCGATCGCGCTCGAGATAATCGGGTGGCATAAAACAAAAGCATAAATAAATAAATAAGTAAATAAGCAAACGGCATATCGTCGCAGGGGTAGAAACTGTTTCCCACACGATTGTTATAATATGCATTGTAAGCGATGGTAAAATGTTTCCTTCTTTCTCAATAATGTAAAGTTACCGGCATTCGTCTTTGAATGTAAGCAACATAAACGCGTGTACCGCGCAAGCAAGCAAGCAAGCAAGCAAGCAAGCAAGCAAGCAAGCAAGCAAGCAAGCAAGCAAGCAAGCAAGCAAGCAAGCAAGCAAGCAAGCAAGCAAGCAAGCAAGCAAGCAAGCAAGCAAGCAAGCAAGCAAGCAAGCAACGTGCAAAATAAGCGCGCGGCACTCGAGAGTGCGTGTGGGGCTGTGTTTCGTGATGCGTGTGTCTCTGATCGGTGAGAATGCAGAGTTTTGGCTATCAAATAGCGAAATTTTATATGAATGCGAGAGCGTATGTTGATGAAGAATATGTCTTTCTATACATATGTATCTGTTATACTATATATTTATTTATTACGTATGCAGCGAGAACGTATGTGCCGATCGATCACCAAACTAGGAGTCGGATCCGTGGTCTGAGAAATTATGCAATTATTATCGTTATCTCTCTTTTCCTCGCGCGCGTCGATTACGAATCTCTTATTCCCACCTCTTTCTCTTTCTCTCGGTCTACCTCTTTCTTTATGTTGTATTCGTTGTAACTGGAGAAACGGGAAGTATGATCGGGGTCGCAATGGCAATTCGCAAGTCCAGAATAATTCATTGTCGACAGTGGTTCTTTATTTTCGTCCCTTACGAGTGGATAGTGGTCTCTCGTTTTTTTTTTTTTTTTCCCCTCCCCATAAACGCACGCAGATCCGGCTTCTACAAGACTGCGTTTTTCTTTCCGTTGACATATACATATACATTGACAAAGAGGCTGCTGCTGCGCTGCTGCAATATGGTTCGTAATTCGACGATAACTTGTTGCACACCAAAGTGTATTTCCAATAACTAGATGGACTTATTTCTTATAGTAGTTATTATGTAAAAAAAGAAGAAAAGAAAGAAAGGAGAGAAGAAACGTACCGCCGTTTGTCTCTCGTCGCCGGTCGCGTGTGACCGGCGGCACAACTAAGCATATCCATGACTAAGTCACCGCAATTATGCCAAATGGGGAAAAAGGGGAGCGCGGAAACAGAATCTGACTGATTGCGAGAGGGGAGGATTGGTCCGACGTACAAAGTAAAGAATCTCGCCGAGTCGCGTGAAAAACTTGAATGGCTGCGTTCGAGATCACAAGGTTGAGCTAATTCCCCGCTCAGCGACGAGAACGTTTCTTGTGCGATTGGCCGGAGCAACCCGACGGCAGGCAGAGAGTCTGTGCGCTGGTTTCCTCAAGGGCGAAAGTCGCAGCACCACGGATACTCGGCTGCTCTTTAATCTTCGTTCTACTACTACGCATTTCGACGCACGACGCATTTCATCACAGCCGTAGCTTTACGTTGTACGTGACCCGCGATCACGGATAGACCGCAGGATAGATACTGGATTAAGCGCTCGGAAAGCCCAAAAGGACTCGTTCTCCTCAGCTCTAAAGCCCGACTCTACTTCGGCAGGATTAGCAGTTGCTGCGACTAACGTAACATTGTTACATTGTGCCTCACTCTGACACTTTTCCTTCGAACACATCACAGTTTGTGCTACATCCGCCTCCTGCATCGGTATTAATTAACGAATTATTAATTAATTGAAACAATCGGCGGAAAGAGATCTGGCCGTAGGTGGATGTTCTCGAACGCAGTCGGACGCGCGAACGAAAGGCATGGAAGGGAAATAACTACGGATTTCGTTTCCGGATCTCGTTACTCTCGCGCCATATCTATACCATAGACCGTGTACACGTTTCCGCACCGAATTCGACAGTAAGAATGATAAACGATGTAAAATGCGCACCGTCGTCGATCCGGTTTCTTTTTTAACACGGATCGCTTAATGATATTCGTACACCAAACGCTAACCGCTGTGTCTGCACATTTTAAGCTCGTCGTCGCTTGTCAGTATTGCTCTTCTGTATTCTCGCATAATTCTAACTCATGACAGCAATTATTAAAGTTTTTACAAGTGTGAGAGACCCGTGTCACTTTTCTCGCTCTCTCCCTCTTAACCCTCAGAGTGCGACACCAACGGTGCCTAAAGGCGTCCTCGCGCTTCATTAATATTAAGCTTTTCTCTTCTATTGCTGAACCAGCGCGCACTTACGGAGGTCAAGAAGAGACAGATATGCAAGTGGGACTTGCCGGAAGAAAGAGGCAGCAGAGAACCAAGATGGTGCAGCCAGTTCAACAATGGAAAACAAACATTGCAATGCGCGGAAGTGAGGCGTCTCGCGACGACTGCGTTAGTTTTGCATCACAAACAGCGATCTTGCGTCCAAGCGGCCCGCAGTCTAAGGGTTGAGACCCTCGCCTTCGCCGCGGGACTTGTGAATGATGACGTCAGAAAGGTGTTAGAAAGTAGTTTCTAATTCTTGCAGAAAATTCGTTAAAAGTTCTTTCGACGTACGCTTTCGACGTCCACAAAATGTGACTTGCCAACGGGTCAAGAAGAGATCCGTAATATCTCATAGATAATTTTTACATATTTCTAATAGATCATTTTTGTATATATCTTATAGATCTTCTTGATCGATCGCAAGTGGCATTTGATGGGTACCTTCTTATTTACCATTGCCCGAAGACTTTCTTTCGCTCCAACAATCGATTGTCGTCGGTCATACAACGACAACGAGAAACAAACGGCAGTAGCGTTTGCGTTTCTTTCCCTCTATTCTTTCTTCTTCTTTTTTACGTGAAACGATTGAAGTGACATGCAATCTATGTTCCCTCATAATTCTGTCACGTTAATTTTAATCGATTGTTGGGGCGAAAGGAAAGCGCTCGGACTGTTTTACAGATCCGCTCGACCGATATCGAGTGTCATTCCGCGAACGCTTTTTTTTATTTTAACGAAACCCGTAAGAATCTCCAAAGTACATTTCGCTTTTGACGTCATAACTCAAGGTCACCGCGGCGAGGAGAAACGGCAGTCTTAAGCGTTTTCTCGTATCAATTCCTCGCTCCCTTTATGCCCTTAAAAGTCTCTCCTCAACGAAACTCCGTCGTCCACCGTGACGAATTCGTAGGTGACCGGCTGCGCCTCCAGCACGAATATTACGTCGTCCAGGAAGTAATACGCCTGGCCCAGATCACCCTCGCAGAGGTACGGCAGTTTGCTCCAGGCGAGGCACCGCAGACCCACGGGAGTGAAGACCCGGTCGATCAGTCCGACTATCTGCGCCTCGAGACCGCTCCCCCGCACCGGTAGGTACTCCGAGGGCTTGTGGTTGCCCCTCTCGCCGACTTCGACGTACGGGCTGAACGGCAACACCAAGGCGACCACCAGTCTACCACCGGGCGCCAACGAGGTCCTCAGCAGACTCAGCAAGGTGTTCGGCCGGTCGCAGCGGTCGAGAAGGTTCAAGCAGAGGATGACGTTGAAGGGACCGGCTTCCTGGTGCCACCTCTCTACGTCCAGCACCCTGAACAATCGCACGAAAGCGTGAGCAGAGCGCATCTCGGGTGGGATCTCCTCCGGATCGAAAGGTAGACCCCGACAAAGGTGATACTTTTCTTTCGTCTCGCGTCTCTTTTCGTTTCCGCTATTACGAGGGGATGCGCGAAAGCTACTATTCGCACAGTCGCGCCCGAGTCCGAGATTTCAGCGGATCGCGCGGCCTCAGCGATGCAAATCGAAAGCGGAGCCTTGTACGTCGGTTAATTTTACACGGAGAGCAGCCGGAGGGTGCCGCTCTCTCGACGGAGGTCGTTCGGGTTCTGTGAAACGTCCGTTACGAGTGCGTCGCACCCTGCGGATCGCGCGCCGGAGGTCGGTCGGTCACTCGCGCTCATTTAAAATTCGATCGGTGACTCGCGCCGAGACAGTCTCTCACTGCTTCTCTCTCTCTCTCTCTCTCTCTCTCTCTCTCTCTCTCTCTCTCTCTCTCTCTCTCTCTCTCTCTCTCTCTCTCTCTCTCTCTCTCTCTCCCTCCCTCCCTCCCTCCCTCCCTCCCTCCCTCCCTCCCCCCTCCCCCTCCCTCTCTCTTCGACAACGCAATATACATACTGCATGCAGGTAAATGTTACTCATTTCAAATATTTCGTAAATTTCATAAATCTATCGCGAGTCATAGATATAAAATTTACTCGAAACACATTTTAAATGCTAGGCTTAGAATTTCGCGAAAAACATCAATGTTTCTTCATCGATATTTTATCGATGTTTCCTTTTCGTCTTCGATATTTTTCTCCTTACATATAATCCGCTAAAGCCAATTTTGTCATAATTTTTTGTAATCAAGTAATATTCAAAGAATCATATTTGACTTTGTATAAAATGATGGCACAAAACTTGTATACAAAGTGTCCGGAATCTTTTGGAAACGAAAAATTGTGAAGATTAATCAGATCAAACTGAGAAAAAAATCATGTATCATTTTGCAAAAATTGCAATAATTATTAAGTTATAGTTATAAGTTAAGTTATAGTTATTAAGTTATTAGTGATTAAATATCTTAAATTAGTAAATATTAAGTTATTAATGATTGAAAATAACCACATCTAGAGGCTTTTTGATGTAATTGATAACTTGAAAATTTGCGTACTTATTTGCAAAATGATAAAGAACTTTCCTTCTCTTTGATCGGATTAATCTTCACAATTTTTCGTTTCCAAAAGATCTCGGACACCCTGTATAAGCAGTAGTAACTTTTGCAACATCAACAAGACTATTTATATTATTAAGACGCGATTGATCTTAACTTAACAACAGGATTACCGAAACCAAAAATTTTATTTCAAATATTTTTTTTACAATCCATATAAATATAAATTTATGGGACCTATAAAAAATTTATATTTGCATAATAAATTTAATATGAAACGTAATTCAAGGGACATTTTTTAATAAAATTGATTCTAAAATTACATACTTTTACCATACGTGTATAAATATGTGTATAACATAAGAACTTAATTTTTAACAAAAACATCAATATCGACAAAATGCCGATGTTCTGAAATCGATATTTATCGAATATCGATATTGACTCGCTACCGTAACACCGGTATTGATGTCATTTTTGTCAATGTAAAATCCTACTTGCAAGTTGAATACTTTAATAAACAAAAACATCGTAAATTAAAAAGAGAGTATCAAATTAAGACAAAAATTTGGCTTATTTGTTTTTTTTTCATATAAAGCACAAGTTTTACAATAATCTTCTAAAAAGAATAAATCCTTACTTCGAGTACACGATAATGAGCTTTCCAAAATTCGCGATGAACAAATATTTCAAGATCATTATCAAGAAAATGTCCCTTGCTGGAAACAGGCATTGCTCGAAAGGAAACCGAGTAATCGAGAAACCTTCCTCAATAGCAGAATGATATTTTTCCCCGCACATACAGATACACACAAATCCACACACACACACACACACAGGTACGCGCGCGCGCGCGGTGGTGCTGAGGGCTGGTGTCCGCTCCGGGTGTAAAACCACCGTAAACTTCTACTCCAATCAATTCGGCGCAATAAACTTGTTAGTGGCGCACCGTGTAGGATATTACGTATCGACACGAGCGTCGACGAGCGCCGCTTACGACGTGTATGTGCGTGCGTGCGTGCACACGTCACCGGCTACGGGTTACGGCGCGAAACGGCCCCCCTTCCGATCAATTATCTTATCTCACTTTATAATGAACCCCACGTTTTTAAGATAACTATAATAACGATACGCGGCGAGCGGGCTGAGATGGGGCGGCCCCTCGATTCGTCCGGGGCGCGCGGCATAATTGCGCGCGGCTTGTGCATTATCGAGGGATCCGTATCGGGTGAGCCGCGAACGGCCGTATTGATCTCTCTCATCGGAACGCCGATTCGCGTCGGCATCGCGCTCATTTGCATAAATTCGACGCATTCTTCCGCTCGCTGTCGACGTGTGCGATCGCACACGTTTGGCTCGCGCGCGCGCGCGCGCGCGAGCCGGCGCGAGAGATTTATCGGGCCGCCGCGATTCACGATCACACTCGGTACTCTCGGCGAGGAGGTGTTTCCGACACCGAGGAACTCGGCGCTGCCGAGGCGAGCGAATAGTTTTCGAATTACAAGCGAACGAGGGAATCGGGCAGAACCGAACGAAGGGGAAACGGCGCTTTAAAACTGACGAGGATAAAATACGCGCGTCGCTCGAACGCGCGCGCGCGCGCGCGCGAATCCGCGCCGTACGGGACACGCGGCGGTGTGCGTGTCGCGCCGTTACGAGAAAATGCAAATATAGGAGCATTCAAGGAGCGGAGAAGATTCCACCGCCCACCTTTGGCCGCTCGTATTCGATTCGAAGAATGTAATCTGTTTCGCGTTCTCGCATATGTGACTCCACGCCCGCGAGAGCGCTTTGTAACTGAAAAATCCCCCCGCCCAGTCGGCGGGGTTTCTCGGGACGTTCAGATCGAATAGCCTTTGCATGCGCGTCCACGCACGATGATTGCAATAATAGTCGCTGCCCCGTGAACTATTCTCGTCGTGTGTGTGATTGTCAAAACGCGCCGGATCGCGTCCTCGTATCTACCGTACCTGTCAAGATTTATGCGCGCGGACAAAGAGATAAGGAAATCACTCGCAAGATTTCACGTGGCGACCTTCCTTCAAAATCGAGTTCTGCGTAAAAGCGATTTTCTCCATCTAAGATCGCCGTCTCTGGACTGAGAACAAGTTTTTTCGTATTCGTGACTCAGTCGCGTAATTAGAAATATATACTCGGAAAATTTCACAGTCGGAATCATTTTTGTAATCAGTGTCGCTATGCAGTGTTGATAGTAATCATTTTATATGCATATCGCCATTACTACTTTTTTATTCACCTAAAAACAAGTATTCCATTTGTAAAGTGATTTTTCCCATGATCTCATATTCTAAGCGAAGCCTTTCATAGAAAAAAAATTCCATAAAGCAATTAAAATGAACCATTCGTCTAAAGTTTATTAGATATTATTCTGTTTTCCTCTTATTTCAATAGAATTTCCTTTTATATCAATTAATTTTCCTCTTACATGAAGAGGAATATGTTGATTTGAATATCGGCTTCTTTTATTCAGTCGTGCTCTATTTCCAGACATGAACAAAAAAATAATTATATGTTCATGGGTCAAAATATTTGGAACGCTCTTTAAGAAAGATATTTGTTGCTGTACAACGAATAACGATACTGTATAACGAAGATAATTTACTCATATTTGGTCAAATACAATTTCTATCAATCTATCGCAAGAAGTTAAATAATATATCCTCTTTCTTAACTACGTTTCACACAATTGGTTATGATGAATCTTTGTAACTATGAAGTCTATAACAAATGACTGAAAATTTATTTGTTATGATAATCTTATTTCATTCGTGTCTACTTATTAGAACTGGAGCCAGAAGTACATTTATATATATACGAGTATATATATATATATATATTACTTTTCGCTATACATTATAATAAATTTTCAAATTAACTAATATAACCAGTAAGAATAAATAATAATCCTCTTAAAAAAAGATTAAATAATCTGTATATAAGAGGAAATTTATATTAATCAATTAATAAAAATCAATAAAATTTGCATTATACATATAACATATAATCCCCCTCGCTTTAAAAATAATGTGTTTATAATATTTTCCTCTTAATCTTAGAGAAATCCTCTATATAAGGAGGCCATATATATAAGAAAATTCTCTCTAAAATTTCGATGATTCCGCTTGTCCTGAAATTACTCTTTTTTGGATGAATTATATCGACACTCTCGAAGTTATAATTTTAACGAAATTAATGCCTTTTTTCTCAGTGTATCGAGACGAACCGCTGTCAGTTTCATTGCTGTCATTATTATTATTATCTTAAGGTGGAAACCTCTTCTCGGCAAGGGTTAGAGACAAAATTTACGTACGTAAACTTCCTCCTCGCTAGAACCCATCTCATGGGGGGTGAGATATCCGTGGCGTATACCTTCTCGAAGAGATGCGCCACGTGGGCGGTGGTTGCACCGTCGCCTGCCCCGAGGTCCACCAAGGAATGCCAAGGGCCCGTGAAGCCGCTCGCGTCCATTAGCTTTTGGAATTGCTCGCTGGAGAACACGTGCATGGAGCCGCGGCCCAGCAGCCTGTAAAAATGCGGGAATAACTTCAGACGCGACATCCCGTGTTACATACACATGGAAGAAACAAACAGTTAATCTCATAAAAAATCATAATTATTTCCCACGTCAACTATATCTTTTTGTTCTCCTTAACAAAAGGGCAGTAACTACGAAAGTGTATTGTATTATACAGGGTGCTAAGTTTCAAACGTAACAGGTAAAAAATCTCGAAAACTATGAAAGATATTAAAAGAAGCTGAAACGTGTGTTCCATGATTTCGAAGGGGAAAGAGAATGGCATTATCAGTTTTGTATTTGGAGGACATTTTCAAGGTCAGTTGAAGCTCAACTTAATTTTTAAAATAGAAAGCCCAATTTTTTATTATATCTTCTTTTTCTACTAATTAATTTTAACAACTTTTGTCTGAAACATTTTTTTATTTGTCTAATATTTTTTGAAATATTTAAGGAAAACTTGGTAACTTTTTCAACATTTAATTTAATAATTTTAAAATTTCCAAAGGTCGATAAGTTAACAAAAGTTAGGGCACTATTATAGTAATATATTTTTGATAGTAAATAAAGTAAAAAAGTCTGATACTATTTTTCCTTTCGACGAATAGTTAGCGAGATATCGTAAGTTAAATGTTGAAAAAATTACCAAGTTTTCCTGAAATATTTAAAAAAATATTAGGCAAAAAATGTTTCAGACAAAAGTTGTTAAAATTAATTGGTAGAAAAAGAAGATATGATAAAATATTGGGCTTTCTATTTTAAAAAATTAAATTGACCTTCAACTGACCTTGAAAATGCCCTCCAAATAAAAATCTGATAATGCCATTCTCTTTCCCCTTTGAAATCATGGAACACGTGTTTCAGCTTTTTTTAATATCTTTCATAGTTTTCGAAATTTTTTACCTGTTACATTTGAAATTTAGCACCCTATATAGTGGTTGCTGCAAAAACGGTTCTCCGGTCGGCCGTAATTCTTCGATCACACGGAAGAAACAATTGCAACGAAACTTTTCGTCATCTGGGACTAAATAAGAAATTCGATTACGGGAACAGTAAGATTCCTATATTATATATTAGGTTGATACAAAAATAATTGCGATTTTTACATATCGGGTACAGAAACGCGCATATATCACTCAAAAATTTATATTTATTAATCAAAATAAAGACCATTGGCCTGCGCACATTTCTCCCAACGGGAAACAAGTTTGTTTATTCCTACAAGATAGAATTCTGGAAAAGATAATACGTAGTAACTAGAAATATCGGCGTCAAACTTGAAATGATAAAAACCGTAATTATTTTTGCACCAACCTGATATATTCTGTGATTCTTGAAGACGGTGTCGAGTTATCGCTACGTTACCACTGCGTACAACATGTGACGGAAAAAATGCGTAACGATAACAGCATTCTCATTAAAAGTCACCGAACAGAGGTGCCGTCGGAGATTCCCGATGAGTCAATTGTTCCTCATCATCTCAACTTTCGAGTTTCGATATAGCTGAGCGTTCAACTTTTCGGCCGCGGTACAAGAGAGAGCTCTTCATTGAGCCTTCCAGCTTTCTTTTCCATGTTTAGTCACAAGAGGATATTAAGAACATTTTTCCTCGACACACACACACAGGACGTCGGTCTCCTGACGGAAGTATCTCTCACAGCGTCTAATATCCTGCCGTCGCATCTAATTCCTTCCGGATCATCAGCCGATGGCATCGTCGAGTGCTCGCTGAGACTCGAAAAATTCGCAGCGAGATAAAGATCGGTAAAGACCGACCGGTAAGGATCGGCGGGATGGGGACGGACGTGACGGGATAACAAGGATTAACGAAGGCGGGAGGCAGGATTATGCAGACCCTCGTGCACTGTGCCTGGCCGTGATACTTTAAGCTGAAACTTACGAGAGGGCTAAGGCGCAAGGCAAATCGCGTAACAACGTAATGCGATATAGGCCCGCGCGCTCGGATGATGGCCGCGCTACTGACGTTATCATTAACCGCTTTTACTGCATATTACCGGTCGATAATGCATCTTCATTTCGCCATGAAACTTTACGAGCCCGGCCCAGCTTAATTAGGTCCGTTACGAGGCGCATAATCGCCGCGCATCCGCGTGTCCCCGCTTACATTCTTTCTCCCGTATAACCCGTCGAGGAACGTCGCGGACTGCAGCGAGTCCGAAATTATCCGGCTCGACACGACGCGACGGCTTGGAATCGCTGATGATCGGCAAAACGAGTATCCCGTAAACTACGATTGCGCGGCGATTTTCCTCAGACGTTAGCGCACGGAACGTTAACGTCTCGCCCGCGCGCGCTCCGCGCGAGTTGTGTTTCCCTGAGTGAACATTGATTGAATACAAAACGAACAGCCGCGTGTCGAAAGCTCCCTGTGCGACTTGTGCAATATGCTGCAAGCTTTAAACGGAAGACTGATAAGCAGCGCTAAACTCATCAAGCGTCTCGACTTATATTCGTGTGCGCAGGCCGTCTGGTAATCCGTGCCCTCTATTTACAAAGAGTCATTTCTTTTCAATTTCTCATCTTTCTCCATCGATATTTTTCGAGACTCGACTCGAACAGTGAAGCTTTCGCGAACTGAGCTCCGAGCGATCGAATGGATAACAAAATTACTTTCCTCCATCAACTGGTATCAATTTGAGGCTTTATCGCAACAATTTTAATCTGAGGTCTAGCTTCGCAGATATCGTCGTGAACAATAACTCGATACTTTCGTTAATGAAAAATTTGTAAAACAATTCGTGAGAAAGAGCGTAGCGTAAGGAACGCGAATTATGGGTCACCGTATACACGCCGAAAAATTGAACATTTCACTCCAACGGCTAAGCCAGTGTATGGCTTAATCCAGCGGTGTATAACCGCAGATTTCGATCGCGGATTCATCCGCACGTATCTCAACTACATCTTTAAGAGAGCGAATCTATAAACGATTCTCAGAGCGCTCGCCGATGCCCTTCCGAAAAAATAACTTACGTCCTACCGCTCTTTATGCACAGAGCGCTATATGCAAGTCCCAATCTCGCCTCTTTCTCTCTCTCTCTCTCTCTCTCTCTCTCTCTCTCTCTCTCTCTCTCTCTCTCTCTCTCTCTCTCTCTCTCTCTCTCTCTCTCTCTCTCTCTGTCTCTATCTATCTCTCTCTCTTCGCTATATCGATCGACCGAATGAACGAGTGAAGAGAAGCGCGCCTGCATATAGAAATCGAATCCCCGAGGCACATCCCCCCGCGGCAGCAGGTTGCCCCGCAGAATCCGTCGATGTCATCTGGGGGGTGGGTGAGCGCGCGAGAAAGAGAGTTGGAAAGAGAGAGAGAGAGAGAGAGAGAGAGGGAGACCGAGGGGGAGGGGGAGGACGGCTGGCTTCCGCCCCCATTCCTCAAGCTCTCTGCACACCGCGGCGGAGGCACATCGCGAGGAGGAAAAAGGGGCGGGTTCATTTGAAAATACCAGAGTCGTCGGCGCGCGTTGCGCGCCCGGCGATCCATCAATGCCGCGGAACGCGGGATTTTGATCGTGAATTCGGCTACCTCCGGCGTTATAAATAAGGCGATGGTGGTCCAGCAGCGGCTGCCCTCCTGCTCCTCCTCCTCCTCCTCCTCCTCTCTGCCCGCTCCGCACGTCGTCCGTTCCGATTCCTCCTCCTAACATGCCCCCTTTCCCTCCCCCCCGCCTCCTTGCCGCTCTTTTCTCTCTCTCTCCGCTCGCTTACCCCTTTTCTCCTTCTTCCTTTCCTTCTTCCGCGCTGCCGCCGCTCGGCCATGGCCGGTGCCATCAATTAACGAGCACCTCCCGGTCTCCATTGAATAATAAACGAAAATAAGAAGGAGACGGAAGAAGGACGAGAGCGTGGCGAGCAACGGAGACGAAGCGGACGCGGAGGACGGGGCCCGGGGGTAGCGGAGCGGCATAGAAGGGAGGGAAGCGGGAGGGAAGCCGCGGACCCGGTTGGAGCATTGTTCGTAGTATCGTCCGGCTTCTCTCTACCTTGTTCCTTCTTCTTTCTGCGGATCCTTAAGTCACCCCTTTCCCCGCCCGCTCGCTCGCTCTGAGCGTCCACGAGCGTGTTTCCTCCGTCTTTCTCGCTCCAGCTGCTCGCCACTCACCTTCGTGTCGCGCATCCTCCTCCTCTCGCTCTCACCCCTTATTCCCGTTTTCACTCCTCCTCATTCTTCTCTCTCTCTCCTCTCTCTCTCTCTCTCTCTCTCTCTCTCTCTCTCTCTCTCTCTCTCTCTCTCTCTCTCTCTCTCTCTCTCGTTCTTTCTCTCACCTACCTGACCTCACCCTCTCGCCCTTTCTCTCCGAGTCTTTCCATCCTCCTCCTTCGCGCGCGCGCCCGTGCGTATCCTCTCCTTTTCTGGGCTTGTTTCCATTGTCAGCCACCACCACTACCACCACCACCATCACTACCATCAGCACCACTACTACCATCTCAATACGGTCGCATCGTCGTCGCAGCCTTCGTCGTGGCCCGTCAAGAGGGAAAGAGCGAGAGAGAGAGAGAGAGAGAGAGAGAGAGAGAGAGAGAGAGAGAGAGAAAGAGAGGGAGGGTAGAAGGGAGAGAAGAGAGACCTACGCGCGCATCACGCGCGCGTGTGGCCGCGGTGATATATACGCGCGGTCCACAAATCAGGCCCGCAGATCGTAGCGGCTTCGTCGGCGGCGCAAGCGACAATTAATTCGCCGCTTTTGCCCTCAGCGCTCCTGCCCCCCTCGCCCCAGCCCCGAGGCTGTATTGTGTACGCGTAGCCGCTCGTATGCGCAGCCCCCCTACCCCTCTCCGTTCAACGTGATTCTGGATTTCCTCCCGCGCCTCGTGTTTTCTTTCTCGGTCTCCCCTACTTCCAGGATCCCGGGCGTGTTCTGCTTTATCGGGCCGCCACGGTCCCTTTTCGCCTCGCTTCGGAGCTGTCCGAGGCTGCAGCCGTAAAAGCGCGGCTTTAATTCGGGCCCGGCGTCATGCGGTCTAGCGACGCGGCCGCGCACGCCGTCGCGGCTCTTGAAAAGGCGCGCCGAGAAATGCGCAGCGTGCATCCACGTAATAACGGGGCAATTTCGTCCGCGGGCGCAGGGTGGTCGGCGTTTATCGCGCCGATCGTTAGAATTATTATTAGAATCGGGAACGCGACGGAGTCGCGCAAAAAGGCGACACGGATTATCATGGCTGACGAGTCTGCTCGCACGTCACACGCACGGTAGGTCGTGACTGTGACGTGAGGATTTCCCGAAAAGGTAGACGCGCCTAAGGGAGGGGGAAGCTCCGCTGGAATTAATATGACGAAGAATGGAAGAAAATTCTATTCGAAGGCGAAATTTCTAACTCGCGCGGCCGAATTTCACTCGTACGAGCCGGAAGTTAACACGCTTTTCGGCCAAAACGGGGGAATGATCAGGCGGAGTCCCTTCGACTCTCGCTATTTTTCATGCGAAAATGAGAGGTACTGAAAGTGTCAGCGAGCAGTTTCCGGAGGAACGATGGAAAGAGCAAAAGTCGCCGACCGATCTTCATTTCCTCCGTGCGAAATCCCGTCAACGTGTCGTTCACTATCACACGATACGCGACGCGTCGCCTCGAAGGACTCGGGTGTGGACGACGTCGAGAGGGTTAATAATCCCGCTCGCGCGCGCGCGCGCGAGTCCTTTCTGTGCGCTTAGGTGCCGGTTCGTCGGCGAAATCGGTTTAGGGGGAAAGACGCCACGGACATTGATAGTCCGCTTGCCGGCGGCGAGGATAGGATAGCGCCGTGTACACCGATAACGATCTCCTCGCAGGACGATTATTTACAATTCCAGCCACCCACTCTCGGCCCGGGCGGTGTGCTTCAATTTTTGTCGCCGCGACGGACGACCGGTCGATCGGTCGGTCGGTCGGTCGGTCGGTCGGTCGGTTGGTCGGCCGGCGCAGTCGGAGAGAGCTTAAAGCTCGGCTTTTATCGGAGAGCGGCGACGCGGGTTCCTCGCGGTCGTAAAATAGCCCGGAGGGGCGAGCGAGAGAGCGAGCGAGTAGTGTTAAAGAGGCGCGCGGCGGAGGACCGTTTACCTAATAATAGCAATAATATGTAAATGCGATGCGTATCGAGCCGCCATCGAAAGAACGCGCCGCGCGCTACGGCACCATTGTTTGCAAATCCCAGGCCGAGCGAGCGAGCGATCCGCCGAGATCGCGCGGCCAGGGTTGCCTTTTCTTCTTCTTCTTCTTCTTCTTCTCCTTCTTCTTCTTCTTCTTCTTCTTCTTCTTCTCGTCTTTTCTTCTTCTTCTTCTTCTTCTTCTCGTCTTTTCTTTTTCTTCTTCTTCTTCTTCTTCTTCTTCTTCTTCTTCTTCTTCTTCTTCGTCATCATCATCTTCTTCTCCTGCTGCTTCGTTCGACGCGATTTTCTTCTTACGCGCGTGAGCGCGATATCGACCGCGCGGACGCGCGACGATGCACACGAGCGCGACGTAATTGACGAGAGGATGTCAAAAGTACCAGCCGCTTCGTTATTATTGATATAATTGGGGAAAAAGAAGGAGAAAGACATCCCATGCACAGCGTTTATGAATCGCGCGCCTTCCTTGTGCGATCGCGAGGGCTTGTGTGCGAGTGCGCGATTATTGTGCGTATTCTGAATGCGTTGGAAATCATGTCGAAGGATCGCACGTTAAGGACACAGCGCGTTAAGGATTGTGCGCCGTAAAGGGTTACCGAGGGGAGGGTATATAGTGCACGATGATAACTCGATTGGATCTCGTCACGCTCGAAGAGTCCGCGGCGGTTCGAGTGACCATTACGTATTCACGTCATTAAGCGCGAACGAATGTAATTCTGTAATACGGCGCGGGACTTTTCAGAGTTCGCCCTGAATGGATTAATGAACCGAGTGACATGGGATCTGATTGGGGCAACACTTAAGGAATCCGACCAGTCATCTTTGCCTTCGTTTGTCGTCGTCTTCGTCGTCCTCGTCGTCGTCGTCATCGTCATCGTCGTCGTCGTCGTCGTCGTCGTCGTCGTCATCGTCGTCGCCGTCGTCGTCGTCGTCGTCGTCGTCGTCGTCATCGTCGTCGCCGTCGTCGTCGTCGTCGTCGTCGTCGTCGTCGTCGTCGTCGTCGTCGTCGTCATCGTCGTCGTCGTCGTATCGAACGAACAACGAGCCGCGTCTTGACCTTTCTCTCCTTTCCCTCCTTTTTTTTTACCACGTCAATTCACCCGCCGTTTCTGCGATACTTTCAGATTCCTCCCACTTTATCGGACAGGATTGCTTCTCTCGAGACCGTTAATACACTCGCGTTATCCTTGTTTCCAGCGGTTTCACAGCAACCAAGCAAAATTTCTGTGTGATTATTCTCTCTCTCCCCCATTTTAATTTTTATCGACGACGTTAATCTTTTGGGCGACTGGATAATCGCGCGAATTCGGCAACGGGATAAAGAAATCGACGAGAAAGAGAGAGAGAGAGAGAGAGAGAATCGCTCGGCGTGAAGCGAGCAGAGTCTGGCGATATTACTATCCTTAGGCGCGCTCAATCAACGTCCGCCAGCGTGGAAAATGTATTTCGAATCGGAAGGAGGCGACATGGGAACATTCGGAAAATTTCATCGGCGAGTCGTGCGCAAATGAGTCTGCGAACTCCCGCCGAGATTCGTCACGCCTCGCCGAGGCGCGCGGAACGCTTTAATTGAAAGCGCAGGATGGGATCCCCGCGACAGAGACGCGCGTTGATTCATCTTCGACGCTCGGCACTAAATAGCATAGCCGAACCGGTGCAAAAGGCGAAAGGGCAACGTACCGGGCCGGGCGCTCGCGGCAGTTGGCCGGCGATGCGGTATTCGCGGGCAAAAATACGGCTAGGTGAAAGGACGACGCAAAGGGGAGCTCGCTCGTTCGCTCGCGAAAGAAAGCGCACGGGAAAGGAGCGGAGAGGATCTTTCCTTCGCTCTGATATCATTGCGCCTCATCTTCCCCCCGCGGCTTTTTCTCTCTTCCTCCCCCTCCGCCCCCCCTCTCTCTCTCTCTCTCTCTGTCTCTGTCTCCCTCCCCCCTCTCTCTCTCTATTTCTCTCGTCGCGATTATACAATCGACGTAGCGTCCAGCGCGCGTACGCACACACACACGCACACACATATACGCGCGCGCATAGATGCACCACACGCACCCCCGCCACGCATCACGCGTACATAGAGACAGCCGACGTGTCGCAACATATACACACACACACACATACACGCATGCAGATACTCACGTATATCCACATACACACATATGCAAGCAGCGTAACAAGAACGACATGCTTTCGCGCGACGTGTGTGCTCGTAGTGACAATGTAAGTGGAATCTTCGGCGAACGTCGGCCGCCTCCGCCGGTCGGTCGGCTCGGTTCGAAGGGCAAGAGGGGGTGGAAGCAGGGGCCAGAAGGGGAACGAATTTATTTCGCGGGGACCCCTCGCGCGCGGCATGGTCCGGTGCAGCGGGGGTGGGGATGTCGCGGTGTGAGGGAAAGAGAGGGAAACACGGCGGGACACACAGACCGATCGGAGGATCGAGAGGTGAGGGACCACGGGGGGTGCAGGGTAGTGAGAGAGGAGGGAGGGAGAGAGGACCGACGTGTATTTAGCATTTCCCATACCAGCACGGCGTCTCGTTAGCTGTCTTCCCTCTCTCTTTTTCTCTCCCTCTTGCACACACACACACACACACACACACACACACACACACACTCTCTCTCTCTCTCTCTCTCTCTCTCTCTCTCTCTCTCTCTCTCTCTATCTCTCTCTGTCGGTCCTTCTCCGTTGACGGAACACATTGGACTCGAAGACGCGAGTCCGCGAAAGCCGCGAGGGGGTGGATGAGGCGCAGGTAGGGGGCTGCAGAGGGGGAGGCGAACGAACGTCACTCGAAGATGGGGATGCTGGAGCTGTAGGCGTGGACCATGGACCACCCTGTCCACAGAGGTTGGAGGGGAGACCACGCCACCGCGGATGTCAAGGGGGGACAAGCGGGCGAGGGGCGCTAGCGGCTGAGAGAGGGGTGCGAGAGGGGCGCCGTGGACAATAATAATTATTATACACGCCGGAGTTTTGCAAATGCTGTCCTTCGACGGGGAGTTAGCGGCGTGGGGTGGGAGGTCGGTGAACGAAGTGGGTGCCGGGAACGGCTGGCCGCTATCTCGCCCGGTTACAGAGGGAGGAGGGGGAGGTGAAGGAGGAGGGGGAGGAGAATGAAGAGGAGGAGGAGGAGGCGGGGGAGGAGGGTGAGAGGTGAGACAGGAGGGGAGAGATTCTTAAACGGGATCGTTATGCGAGTCTTTCCCGTGCTCTCTTCCTTCTCCAATGCTCTCTCCACGATTGCTTCGTTCTCCTCTTTCTCCTGCCTCTCGCCTATTCCTCCTATTTCTTCCTCTTTCCCCACTCTCGCTCTTATATACTCGGCCGCTCGTTTCACCCCTTGGGCGCACCCCACCGCCGCGTACAGTGGACGCGCGTGTATACTATGAATTCGTGTTGGAAGAAAGCCTACACTTTCATACGGGGGTGCATGTGTGTGTGTGTGTGTGTATGTGTTTGTGTAGCTCCCCGCAGATCATATGTCACATATCGAGGCTCGAGAGCGGACGCAACCCCTTTCGGTCTGCCGCTCGTGACCTTATAAGACGGACGCGAACGAAGGAATTCCCCTAACCTCACTTCGCCTCGCCTCGCCTCGCCTCGTTCCCTCGTTAATTTTGTCAATTTTCCCGAGGAGTCTCCAGAGGTTTTTTCATATTTCTCATCTGCCATCTATCTTTCTTCTCACGTACTTTCATTCGCTAATATTCCCGAACGACGAGGAGATCGTGGTGAATCATAACGCAATTCGCTGTGCAATTACGAGTCTGGAAATCGTCTCGCTGATACTTGCTTTCATTCTCAGCTGCGATCGAATTCACGAAAAATAAAAAAATACCGATTACTTAACATTTCACGTTTTTTCGTCTCAAGTTCCCCAATTACGGAGATAACAATGGGCCTTCCCCCGAATTTCGTTCCGAAATTCATCATCGTCGATCTTGCCAACGAGTCGGATCTCGGTTTTCCGCTCCTCGAAATGCGACTCGTAACTGCCGAGGAAATATCAGATCGCTTTATTCTTGTAACAACGCGACAACGCGGGCGGTCGTTAATTTCGGCGGCGGGGCCGCACGACGCCGTCGGACTTTTCAAACGGACCAGGAGTCGAAGAGGACGAAGCGCGCGCGCACTATTCGCCAGGGAAATATACACTTTTATAACTCGTTCCTATACCCGGCACCGGCTACGGCAAATCCCTCTCTTGACGGGGACATTTCTGAATTTTAGACGCCTTAAACATCGTGATTCGCGTACGAGCGCCGAGAACTGCCGCGCGTCGTAAAAGCACAAGAAAAAGGAGTATGCGAGCGAGCGAGCGAGAGAGAGAGAGAGAGAGAGAGAGAGAGAGAGAGAGAGAGAGGGAGAGAGAGAGAGAGAGAGACTACCGAGACGTTGATCTTCTCTCGAGAAAATCGCGCGCTCTCCTTCCCTCCTTCGAGAAGGTCGTTCGGAAAAGCGCCGAGAGAGTGCGAGAGACAGGCAGATCGTTTCAATCGCACTCGACGACGATTCCAGAACTACCGTCCTGCGCGTCGTGCAATTAAGCGGGCGCACGCGGCAGGTGGCGAAATTTAATCGTTCCCGGAAAAGTATCCTCCAGCCACGGCGACCCGGACAGACGGCGCTCTATGGCGGCGCGGCCATGTGAATCAAGCGATTTATTATTCAAGCGGACATATTTAGCGGCTCACGTAGCGGACAGGGACATATTCTTCCCGCCGGCGCGGACGCCGCGCTCGTTTCAACCCGCGAGCGAGCGAGCGCGAACGCGAACGGCGGCACGTATGTACACGCGACCGGCCGACTCGGAGATGCAGCGGCCTGTGCATTATGCACCACCAGAGACACAGCGGAGCCGAGGTCGGCGCGTTTTCGTGCGCGCTCGCATGTATGTACCGAGCCGACTTTTTCACCCCCGTAACGGGGTGTTCCTGAGCAAGCCCGCGCGCGTGTGTTCGTCAGCCACGCGGAAACTGAGGATGGATTTTCGTCGAACAGCCGATTAAACTAATCGATGGATCACCGGCGAAACTATCCACATCAATGTTCAGCTGTGCAATTTGTCGTGCTGCGATAAATGTAAACTGTTCTTGTTTCTGTCTTCAAGACGAGGCAATGATTATTACATCTTGAGTATCTTTGAAATAGGAAAACAGCATTTAATCTAATTTCCTGGCTTTCTTTTTCCTGCCGGAGTAGCCTCGAAAGTCTGAGGGTTATCTCTGTTTTTTTTTTTTTCAAATAGGTGTTAGGTTCTTATATTTGTTTTGATATCAAGAGGAATTAAAAGGGATGTCAATAATTTTTTCGAAAAATCACCGACAATATTAATCAGTAGGGGAAAATTCTAATTTAACCCAACTTAATTTAAGTCTCTGATTAAGTATAACCTTTTATATATTTTATAGAGATTACATGCTACAAAAGCAGTCGTTTTATGGCGATAACGATTTTTTTCAGAAGTAACTTTGAAGGTCGCTTTTATTTTTTTATAAGTGGAATGTTATGATTTTATATTTTTTTTCATAACGGTAAAGGCAAGAAAACACAAGCATGCCGAAGGATGATCATTCTTTTGAAAAATCGGCGATTAGTAGTAGAGTAATCAGAGTTTGTTGAGAGTCCCCGTACGAATACGATCGAGACGCGACATTTGAAAGGGAAAGAGAGGGAGAGAAGTGAGAGAGACTTAGATCTCGGTTGCGCGTCAAAGTTTCGCTTTCTCGACAACGTCGAGAATTAACATTGTAGGGATGACAACAGTGTTGCGCTGCTATGATACCGACGCCGATGATGCCTCGCATCGGTTCTACACCTGCAAACCTCGCGGCCGCCCCCTCCCGCGGTGTCAACCCCTTGTAGTATCGCGTTACCCGCTCGCACGCAATGCGTGTGCGAAAAATTACAAGCGAGGCGAATTTGCGTTAAGGCAACGCATGATTGATAGTTGGCTAAATCGCGTAGACAAGAAGAGAAAAGGAATGGAGAAGAAGGGAAGAAGAAATAAGAGATAGAGCGGAGCAACAATGCTGTATTATTACGCGCATCGCGTGTATTGCGGAGGTAAAGGGTGCATTTTAAAAGGGCTCTTTCTTGGGAGAGCAACTTGCAACAACTGCGCGCTGCTTTTTCATCGCGTTTGCCCGCCGTTTCCCGGCATTTCCTGGAAGGAATGGATTAATACGTAAGTAACGAGGCTTGTTATTGTTGCACGAAAAAACATGCTACTTTTCGAACGTCCTCATGCGTACGCGCAGGTACTCTCCCCCCTCCCCCCTCCACTTGCTCTATCTCTTTTTCTCTTTTTCGCTCTCTGCGCTCTCTGCACTGAAGAAAATATCATGCAATTTCCCTTTTAAAATATTGCACACGCGCGTGCCATCCGATGTGCACGATACGAAGAACTGTGCTTTCAAATATTCTCCGGAAATTTACGCAAAAATATCAAGACGCTCTCTCTCTCTCTCTATCTCTCTCTCTCTCTCTCTCTTTCTCTCTCTCTCTCTCTCTCTCTCTCTCTCTCTCTCTCTCTCTCCTTCTCCCTCTCGCCCTTTCTCGTAACTTTATCACGCAAAACGCTTTTGGCGATAATGAAAGGAGCGTCTCCGTTTTTCGGCAACGAGTAATAGGAGAGGTAATCTTCGATCGACGAGACACAAGATGACACACAAGTTCCTGTGTGCACTCGAGCGACGTTAATTGTTATTGTCATTCCTCGAGGATCCGAAACGCGAAAGTACACAATCTCGCTTCGCGGTTCGCTCCGTAATCTTCCGGCGATTATGCGAAAGGGCGCAGCTGCGCTCCGCATCGCTCTGTTATATGCAAACAACAATAAAGTGCCTCCAATAATCGATGTTAATTGAGTTGCATGGCGCACAGCAACCCCGCATTTGTACGCGCGTTTATATGCCGTTGCAATCATACGTTTCCGCGAAGACAATGTTGAGGCGAATCGATATCGCACGACTGCTGAGCGTGCTACTTTCAATAGCGGCCGACCGGTAGCGGGCAACATTTTGCGCGCTCCACACACACCGTCGTTCTAAAATAAAAATACTCCGCAATCTCTCCGGCCAATTACACGGAGGTCTGCAATTAGCCGGGCCGAATACGATATGATACTCCGTAATAATCCACTTTGCATTCCGTGCCTCATAATCGTCATTCGGGGCGAAACTCTGGGAATTAAACAAACGACTCCCTCTTTTCAGACGAAGAGCGAATCAACGCATTCTATTCAGCCTGGAGATGCGAATCGACGTCTTTGGTGTCTGAGAATCAAAAAGCCTTGAGAATCGGGTAATTAGAGAGAACGATGAATGCAATACATCTGCATAAGGTTTGTCCAGTATTTTTTCAAAGGATGATATTTTCATGAATAGCATTTAATATTTTCATAATTATCATACAAAAAGATTATTTAATCTTTTTTTAAGAGGATTATTATTAATTCTTACTGGTTATACGTTCCTTTATAGAGAAAGGAAAGAAAATTATTATAAAACTGTCTGGGAAAAATCCTAGTTAAATTTTTTTTACTTTCTGCTGAAAAATAGGAAGAAGCGTAAATTTATAATTTTGAATACTCTGAATGGCATTTAATGTGGTGTGCAACGCGATATGATAAATGAATATATGTATGTAATTACGCTGAAATATGGACCGGTACATCTTTAAGTTAATTTCCTCCAAAAGTTCTTGAATTTCGTTCATGATAAAACAACCGGGAAAACAACATAAACTGAATAACGATTTCTCTTCTTTCCTCTTTTACTCTAGACGAGTCTCTGTGTAAATAGAGGAAAAAAACGCCGACAAGCGTTCTTCTTGATATAGGAAAATTAATTGATATAAGAGGAAATCCTCTTGAAATAAGAGGGAAACAGTTAGAATAATATCTAATAAATTTTAGATAGATAGTTCACTTTAATCGCTTTATCGAAAGAGGAATCCTTTCCTTGTAAAAGGCTGCGCTTAGAATATAAGACTATGGGAAAAATCACTTTGCAAATAGAATACTTTTTTTTGGGTGAAAGAGAGAATGGGAGAGTTGCCAAAACCGCAAAAATTCGTAACGGAAGTCATCCGACTTCGTCGTGGGCGTCAGAGTGATCAAAGCAACCGGGTTCGTTCAATCAGAGCGACTCGCTAATTGCGCGTCGTGGAGAATGAAGTTAGCAGCGGGAAACACCCCTTTCGCGAGAGGCCGCGAGTCCGCCCCTCGTCGACGCGCACGCGGAAAGGGTTAATGAGCAATTAAGAGAGCGCAAACGCGCGCCGGCGCGGCGCTTCGTCGCCTCGGTCCTGGAATAATCCCTCGGGCGCCGCCCCTTCGCCGACGTAATTACTGGTCATAACGGAGAGACAGAGCGAGATCCTCCCGGCGCGGGTCGGTTTCCCAAGAAGGTGGACGAGGGCAGGCGGCGCCGATACGGCTTTTCCGCTCTCGACGCGAGAACTCGCGCCTGCGCCCCGTCGTTAATTACGCTGGAGAGGGTTGCCAATCGGAGGAAAAGCCACCCCTCGCGCAAACGCGCTAATGATAATTACTGACCAATTGGACCGCGTCGCGCCGGACCAATCGCGCGAGATGCTGCCGCCGGAAGCGAGGAAAAGCGAAAGAGAAACACAAGAGCTGAGCGAGAGCGGGAGGTAAGAGGCGACGGGGTTGGGAGAGGTTGGGGTAGCCTGCAGGGTGGTCGATCACGAGGACGGCTGTTTCGAGCACACTTTCTAGACGGTTTCAACACCTTTCCGAGATGCGTTTTGAAACGCGGCTGAGCTGTTTCCAGTCCAGCGAGAAAACTTGTTTCTGAGAAGGGATTAGGTTCTCTCATTGGACATCCTGAGGAGTGTCCGAAAATAAAATGCGGGAAGCGTTTTAAAAGTCGCCGCACAAAACTCGTCTGCGCAACGACGCTTCTCGCACATTTTCCACGATAAAGCCCCGGAGAAGCGCTCAGATGGATAAAAAAATAAATATGACCAAGATAATTAGGTATATATTTCTCGAATGGTTCGCTGAGAGAAGTCGCGCCGTACAAAAAAAGAAAACAAAAAGAAAAAATATCCCGTAAATTGTCACACTTCGGCTGCTGCCGCAATCGATGACCGCGCGATGACCCGGGAGAGCAGTGACTCGCAACTGCCAACGCTCGACGCGTCGCCAACTTCGCCGGGGAGGACGTGCGAAAGTCACAGTCGCGGAAAAGGAGCGCGCAGAGAATCGCTGACGACGTAGAGGACGACTTCACGAAGGAGCAGCGACATCGTGTCCCGGCAGATCGTTGACACGATCGAAGACACCGCGCATTGTGTGCCGCGGGCGACTTTCCGCCGTCCGCGTCCTCTTTTCTTCCTCCTTCCTCTTCGCGAACGATTCGTACGAGTGGAAGACAAAGGTGGAACCTCGCGCGGAACCGCACTTCCGCCGTGCCTCAACAGCGCTTCCCTCTTAACGGCCGGCCGGTGGTACGCGAATTTTACGGCCGACGAGGTCGATGCATCCGGAAAAGCGCATATTGCGCGCATGTTACCGCCCCGCGCGCCGTCCGATAAGTGGCGAAGCGGAATGCAACGTCGCGCTTCGCTCTCTTACTGTCGCCTCCTCCCTGCCCCCGGGTAATTTCTTCCTGGTAACACGTGTTACAGGTGCGCGGTCGCTCGTTTCCGGAAAATTACCGGCTCGGTCGCCAGAGAAAGAAGAGAGGAAGAGAAGGAGGGAGGGAGAGAGAAAAAAAAAGTAGGAGAGGAGGAAGTCTGGCCGGGTCCCCGCGCGCGTTATTATCCCACGTGGCTTCTTTTCGCTCATTAAAATCAAATTTACCTCGTGGCGCTCGAACGCGTCGTACGTGTCCGCTCGTTTGTCTCGCATTCGGCCGGCGCGGCGCGGCGCGGCGAGAGGAAGACAGAAGGGGGCGAGAGACGCTACGGCGGAGACACGACACAACTACGACGGGACGCTCGCGCTGGTGGACAATGCACGCGCGAATAACATCGACATCGGAATATCTGAACGGAGCGAAGTGTACGGTTAATTCAGGCAAGAGGGTTGTGTAAAGTCGCGCTGAGGGGAAAGCATAGTACTTGCAGCATATAACTCTGCTAGCTCACCGGCAGTATTACGATATATATTGACGTGGCAAACCCTTTCTCTCTCGAAGACGCTACTCCAGTTGTTCCAGTAGTTTCGACGTCGCGGTTCCAACGCGAGCTGGCATGAAGCCGAGGAAACAACCCCCGAGTAGACCGTAACCTTGCCCTTACCACTCATTAGACCTTGCCTTCGAGGAATGCTCCGTGCTGATCGCAGACTTTTCCACAGCCTGCGCCACAAGCACTCGATCTTTGTCCAGTTTCGTTTTTTCTTCCTAGGAAGCTAGACGCAAGAAGGAGGGAGGGAGAGAGAGAGAGAGAGAGAGAGAGAAGGTGACATGTCTGTACGCAACAGAAGCGGACACAGCTGTCCTTTTCGTACTCTGTCTTCAAATTTTCCTCAGCAGGAGACACATCAAGCTCGCATGTAGAAATTTATAGTATTCTTGTGTCGACGGCACGAATGCGCGCGGGGGGAACAGGAGAGGCGCGTGCAGTCGCGAGGAGGAGGGAATTCTGACTTCAGGTCGCAGACGTCTCTCGAAGCCATCGCTGCCATCGTCGCGAGGATCATTCGTTCATACGTACGCGCGTACAGGAAAGAAGCCTGGTTCCGTTCACCCTTCACGAGTCGACTCTGGATAGCGGGGAGGTCGAAGAGAAGACAGGGAGGTAACAGGTGGCGCGCGGAACTAAACACCCCCTTCCATCGGTTGCGCCCCACCAAGGGCGCGCGGGCCCACCGTCGGTCCCCACACATACACACACACACACGCGCGCGCGCGCGCGCGCACACATACACATGTACACATGCATACACAGCTTGGTAGAAGGCAGAGGCTATAAGACAAAAACTAGCTACTGGGTTCCGTCTGACCGCGCCGGCCGACAGCCCGATGATCCTCTCTCTCTCTCTCCCTCCCTTTCCCTCTCGCCGGGCAGGCCGACTATACGTGCTAGAATCTCAGCACGTCATTTTCTCCTCTTCATTCTCCGCTCATGAGTCGGCTACTGAATGATTAACCCTTTGACTGGCGCTCGCGCTATCAACCCGTCCGTTCCAGCGATTTTACGATTTCCTCTCGGGGCGCGGGGTTGATACGGCACAATGCCCCATTGCCCAACGGTTCAATTACGCGCGGCCGGTAGCACTATTTCTGATCATTTTATAATCGCGCGTGATGACCCGTAACGCGCAGAAATACACAGCGCGCGAACGAGCAAGTGCGTTATTGCGCCGATGCGGCGTAATCACGATTGGCTGGCGGTCAGCGAGCTGCTGCCCTTCGGATCGGCAATTAGTCGGCGTTCTTTACCGCGCTCGCTAATGAGACTTCCTTAGCGCGCCTCACCTCCGCCTCGCCCGTCGTTGTCGTCGAGCGAGGCGCGAAAAGAAGAGTAGGGAAAAGAGAGCGAGAGGAGAAGAAAATTCGATTTCTCGAAGAGAGAATGCACCTGCTGTCTTCGGCTACGCTCGAGCGTCAGCACCTTTCAGTCGGCAACCAGGTCGACCCGTGAGCGCTGGTCCAGACGAGAGAGGGTCAAGACAAGAGAGAGAGAGAGAGAGAGAGAGAGAGAGAGAGAGAGAGACGGCGGCCGTGCGAGGGACAACGGCGGGCGCAAAATTACACGTCGGCCGCGAAGCCGTCTGTCTCATTAGGCGATCGGAAAGCTCAAATCCGGAATGCATGCGCGTTTCTGCGTGCGCGCACGCTAGCGGAATGATGATATTAGAACGAGAGCGGGGACCGCCGCGGCCGGTAATTACGCGCATGGTCCCGCGGGAGAGGCAAGCCCGGCGCGTAACAACCGAATTTGCATCGAGATACAATCGGAGAAACGGGGAGAAATCCTCTCCTCTCCCTTTCCCTCTCCCTCTCCCTCTCCCTCGCCGCTCTTGGCGCGCGTGAGTGCGCTGCGCCCTGATGCGCCTCCGGCCGGTCCGAGCCACCGGAGATTTCCGGGACCGGCAATTAGCAGTAATAACCCATTCCGCGCGCCAATCAATGTTAATTGACATCGGGACGCGGCCCGCGAGAAGAAACGAAAGCCCCGGGATTCTATTCGCGCGGACACACCTGCGTCCGTCTGTCCGTCTGTCTGTCTGTCTGTCCGTTCGCTCGCTCGTCAGACCTGGCGAAAATTGCGCGCAATTTGCGCGAAAATAAAATCAAAATGTTCGCGCGCGGACACACAACGGCGGATTCGAAAAGGCCTCCGCGCGCGCGAGCAGAGACGTTTCGAAGACGAAAACGAAGACGAAGACAACGACGAAGAAGCAGAAGAAGAAGAAGAGGAAGAAGCAGAAGAAGAAGAAGAGGAAGAAGCAGAAGAAGAAGGAGAGGAAGAAGCAGAAGAAGAAGAAGCAGAAGAAGGCCCGCACGCCGTTCTCTCGCAAGGGCGGATGCACGCTTCGAGTGGCTAATTTTCTTCCTTCTCTTCGTTGCCCCTTCCCCCGATCTCCGCCGCCCTGCCATCTCCCCCCGAGCCGCCCATATCCCCAACCGTGATTTCCCGTCCTCCTCTCGCGGTATCTCGTCTCGGGACGAGACGACCAGCGCTTTGATGGAGGACATCTCGCCGCTAATTATGATTAATTTGTGAGACGAGTGAGTGAGCGAGGACCTCGAGAACCCGAGAGAGCTACCGGTGGCGCAGGGGATCACAAGACGCGCGGGGGGGCACGGGGGAGGGAGGACGTAATTAATATTCTCAGCGGGACTGCGTTGCAACGTCACGTGAACGTCACCCAGGTGACTCCGTCGGCGATTTCCCCGTTCCGAGTCCGCGGTTCGGAGCCCCTTTCGGCCTGCGCGTACGCACGTAGGTACGCGTCGTAATTACGCGTTCGATATAATTGCGCGATGATTATTCACGACTGGTTATCTCGCGCATGTGTGTGTGTGTGTGTGTGTGTGTGCGCGCGCGCGCGCATCAAAGAGACGCGCGTTATTAGGCGCGAGCGCGCGAAAGCGCGAGGTCACCGAAGGAGCGTTCCGCCGTTCGACGCGAGGAAATCGCGCGTATTCCAGCGCGCTCCGGAGGAGCCGGGGAGTCCTTTGTTTCGCGGATTCCCTCGAGCTCGCGATGGACAACCGCGATCTTCGGAGGTGGATAGATGGATGGGTGAGACTGGATGGAGGTGGATTTATTACACGTTCTGGGAGAATATCTCTCTCCCCGGCGCAGGAAGAAGGAATACAAATGGAAGCATTAATTAACCCTTTAACTGCTGAGATATTAAATGACCAGTATAACCCTCTTTGCTGAGTTATTTTTACCATTATAAAATATTTTATAATTTGCTGATGATCCAGATTTTCACAAATTCACATTTTTTAATTTTTTAAAAAAATACCACACGCACTGAAAGTCCAAATCGAGTAAACTCGATCGTAGCAAGGCCGCCATTTTTTTCCACACTCGAGTTATCTCGACCGTAGCAGTTAAAGGGTTAAAAGAAAAACAATCTCGTCAAGCGTAACTAATAGAATAGTTACACGGTACACGCTGACGTTAGGTATCGAAAAACTCGATTTTCAAATTTTAAGTTGATAGATAAATTTATTATAAAGAAAAATTTATCAAAACGTATACGATATACGGTAGAAAAAGTGTAGGTACGCAGGTACTAATCGAATCGGTCAGCCATCGAATCAGGAGATAATCATAAAGCTATGGAGAGATGAAGCAAGGAGAGAGAAAAGAGAGGGAGGGGGAGAGAGAGAGAGAGAGAGCCCAGCGAAATTGCGACGTTATCCCGATGCAAATGCGCGGCAAAGATCTCCAAACGATCCCATCGTAGGTTTCATTTGCGCGCCAGCGTAGTAAGCATGCTCGTGTAAACGACGGTTTGTACACTCGAGCGCGGTGCAACGCATTTGACGGAAATCGCTTCATCTCCGAATGGCTTAATAGACGTACGATGTAATCTCGCGTTGGTTATTCGCGACAACGATCTCGCTTTTTTAGCGCGCGCGTATTCGACGGGCGCGCGCGCGCTCTCGTATGATTACAAGCGGATGCGCGAGAGCCGTTCGGCATGCAAATCCCTCGCGGAGCATTCGATTCCTAAACAGATCCTTCGAATCCTCCCCGTGGAGATCTCCGGCTCTCGCAATTTTCTAAATAATTTCCCTCGGATCGAGCAAGTCGATATCATCTTCGTTGCTTTTCGCGTTTCCGCAGCGCCGCGCAGATTAATAGAAGCTCGATTAATCTCTGTTCGAAAAAATAAAAGGTATAAAATACGAGTATAAGAAAATAACGCAAGAATGAGAATGTTAATCTTGAGTGGAAAAAAAAATCAACACATGTACGTCGCAAAGTCGGGACGGCGAACGTCGTCCTCGCGATTTTATATTTCGCTTTCTCGCGACCCCGCGATACGTGCCGTAATTGCACGCTCGATAATAACTGCCAGCGATTATTGTTAATTACTGTTTAATACGAATAAAATTGTGCTGACGTCACGCCGGGCCGCGATGGGCTTTCCTCATTTTTCAAATCGCGTGTGACCATAATTGCGAGCCGAGCGTAATTGTGAGTAATTATTGGCAATTATTCAGTAATCCGAGGTCGATCGTCGCTCCCCCTCCCGCCCTCCGTTGCCCGTCGCGATTGAAAAGCCATTTATAAACTTCTGACAGGGTGATTTTTCTTGCGAGTTACAATCGGCAATTTCGCGAGATTATGCTCCGCTCCATAAACAAAGTAATTACCAGGAATAACTTCAAGGGACGCGCGCATGCGCGAGCATCTGCTGATTAAAAGCTCAAAGCGAGTCTTTCCAGAGAGGACCGTCAAGTCCTTTTCTTCATAGCTGGCAATTTACAGAGTTCTCTGTAAAGCTAGCGAAACTCGAATATCTCTGCGCGAAATACGGAAACTCTCTCGGCGTCGCGTTACACGCGTTAACGCGGGGAGACATGTGCGGCTTCTCAGTTGCGCTCGTTTTGTCCATAATTATCTCGAAATTGACGATGAATACGCACTTTGACGGAATACGCGCGTGACTAGTATCGTCGACTCATAATACGGTGTATCGGTGATTATTACACCAATTGATTCGCGCTCGGAGGAGGAGCGCGAGAGCCGGCGGTTGCGTGGCGAAAGGCTTTAATTACGCGCGTCTCGGCGATGACGAAGACAAATACCTAAGTGCGATTGCCGGTAGTAAACTCGTCGGGTTTTCGATCAGCTGGTCCCACCGTGACTAAAGTCCCCCGACGTGCCGTCATGACGCGGGAACGACGCCAGTCACCACCTGGGCGAGCGATTGAGTTGCATCGGTGACTCCGGAGGATCATCTCGCGCCGAAAATGGCGTCGATAGCGCAATAAGAGGATCTTTCTCTCTCTCTCTCTCTCTCTCTCTCTCTCTCTCTCTCTCTCAGGCGACTATGACTACCCCTTTTGTTCAATTAAGAGCGGTCGCGCCGTATGTTTTGCAGCCATGTATGTTCTCTAGGCCAATCGAGTGCTTCCTCATTTGTTCTTCGTTTGTTCTTAACGATTGCCTCTAATTTGCGTCTAAGATGACCATTTCCGGGCTACACGCGGAGAAAATGTTGCGATAAAAATTGCGGCTAAAGTTATATTCCTGCTTGTAGTAATATTTTTGTGCGATTGAGGTGCCTCCTCGACGTTGCGGTGTATAAATCGCTACAGAAATAACAAATGACAGAAAACAGGACCTTTCGTTACAATGTAGTATAGCGAGAAGTCAAGCGCGCGTGACATTTTTCAACAAACGTATAATTCCGGCCATATTTCCGTACGGTTCAATGTTAGAAATAAATGTTCTTGTAATTTTTACTAACTTCCTTAAAACTCGCGCACTGACCAATCACATTCTGACATTGTCCGACAAGAGGACTCAAGAGTATCCTCTTGAGATTGCCGGTTCCGCCTATCGTCTCTCCGCGTGTCAGCAGCCCATACGCCACCGGAACGTTAATTCATCCTCGAATCCGCGTATGTTCTGTCTGTGCGGGAACCGTGTACCCTGCGAGAGTCGACAGCACGCACCTCAGGCGTGACTGCGTTCTCGCGCGCGGCGGGCCGACTCACGAAAGCACAACGGTTGCACGGCGGTTGTGTGTCACGCCTAGTAGCCGCGAATAGTTGCGTCGGCAGAAATTTTAATCAACGGTTCCTCCTCCCGGTGCGGCAATGACGATGGCGGCGGCGGCGGCGGCGGCGGCCGCGGAGGTCCGCACATACACACATACGCGCGCGCGTACGCAACGCGACGTGTAGAGGTGTGTTGCCCGCCGCCTGGTAGCTGGCAGGACGACGCGGCCGGGGAGAGAGGTTAATCACCCACGCTGGATTTTAATAAACGGTTCGGGGGGCAAACAAAGCTGGCCATCAATAACCACGGCGCAGCCTCCCTCTCTCGCTCTCTCGCTCGGTCTCCTTCGCTCTCAACGGGGGCCCCACGGCCCACCTCGCCGACCGACCCGCGGCCATGCCAGGGCCTTTGCCACCAGCTTGTCGAGCGCAGCCTCGCGCAGCGGACAGCGAGATAGGCGGAGATCGTATCTCCGTGGTTATTAATTAACCGGCGAGAAGGGAAGGCCCCCTTTCATCACCTCGCAAACGATCTCGCCTTCAGCGAGAGGGCCCTCGGCCTTGCCCTAGCGTGTATAGACGGCGTACAGCTGCAGCGGGGACTTCTCTCTTTCTCTTCGTGTACTACTGTGATCATCGCGAGTGCGGCCACGGCGATAGATAGGCGTTACGAGTTCGAGTACGTGCGTGGGGGGGATGGGGGGGGGAGGGGGACTGTCGAAAATGGACTGTCTTAGGCGAAATCTCCCATCGGTGTGATTGAAACGTCCGTCGCCAACTGGAAAATTCCGCTGTAAGGAACTGTAAGAAAGATTTCTCCGCGCGAGTGGCTAATCAGTCAATTGTTTGCCGTTGTCGCGTGCGAGTTTGGATAAACCCAGTCCCACTGCGACTGCGAGATTTTGCCAACGGTAGATCGGAAGTTGCTCAAAGTTCCCGGCCAACCGCATTGTTTCTGACTGCATTGTTTCTCACGAAATATTGATCCTCCGGAGGAAAAGTGTCAGAAAAAGAAGTGTCAAGAAAAAGGACATTTCATATGCGTCAGTGAAATGGGTTATCGCTTGCATGGAGCCCACACAATCATCGATTATTAATCATTTAAATCAATCTTTATATACGTCTTTTATCGATCTTTCTAAATGTTATTACTCTTCTGAGCTACTGACTGCGCCTCTCACGGAATCTTCTACAGGAGTCTCTCTCTCTGTTTCTACAACCGAGCTTTCGTCTCGCTCACCAAACAGCAGAAAATCAATCACAAACCGAGTTCATTTCATTTTTGCTACTAGTTATAGTGACACGAAGATTCCACGAGTATGGGAGCGAGAGAGAGAGAGAGAGAGAGAGAGAGAGAGAGAGAGAGAGAGAGAGAGAGAGAGAGAGAGAGAGAGAGAGAGAGAGAGAGAGAGAGAGAGAGAGAGAGAGAGAGAGAGAGAGAGAGAGAGAGATGCAATCGTGCAATATCGTCGTCCATACGCGAACTTGATCCCTTATAATGCACTCGGTGTGACATTTTATCACTCCACGTCGCGACACACGAGCGATACAGAATCTCGGCTTAAGATGAAGCAGGACGTTATATCTTACCATCGGGAAGATTACAAGGCAGGATGCAGTGCGGCGGTGTCGCTTGTTCTCGCGCGGAGAACAGAGAGACGCGAGATTTACGCGTCTAATTTTAAGCAGCCGATGCGTCAGCGCAATTTCGACAAATGCGATCGCCGTTCCCGATACGGAGCGCGCACGACGGAGCGAAATAAGACTCAGCGAGATTCCGCGCGCGACGCGGCGTACACCCCGCTGCAAAATATCAATACGAGATACGGCGTAATGGGCACTTACCCGTTTATGGATGTTCGACTGATGAACCAGGATAACGCCGACCTGGCTAACGAGTGCCATGCCTGCAGCGGCAACGAGTCGGATCTCTCGGCGGATCTCACGAGGAAAATTTCGGCGGCTTTGTCGGGCTGGTCGGCGTTGGGGCCACCGCCGAGCGGGATCCACAGGTCGAGCAAGTCCTCTCTGATCTTTTTCTTGTCCACTTTGTACCACTGCGAACATATGAAGGACGATTGCGTCAGTTTTATTATCACAGTTGTGCTTCCTCGTCGTCTTATTAGGGATCTGCAAGGAGATTTACACGCAAGTACGTTCAATCGTTCTTTCTTCGTTCAAACATTGTCGAGAAGATTATAACGAATAGTAGTGGGAATAAATGTTCAAAACACAAAATCCTAGGGGACGAAAAGAAATCCTTGACGGACGTCATGTTTATGGGAATTTGAAGTCGAATCCTTTTCTTCTCACTTAAAGGGGGGAAAATTACACATGCCGTTTCCGCAACAGGCCGTTTCTAAGGCTATTTTTACGAATTTCTTTAACAGAAACAGAAAGGATCGATGGACTTGAAATTTTCACAGTGTATTCATTAATGTTTAAAGTATAAAATAAATGTGTTACTATCTATATGGAAAGTACATATAAAACTTTAAACGCGTTTATCTGGAAACACAATTTTCTTAAACTGTCGGCACGATTACGAGAAAATTACTGAACCTAATATTATTAAAAATTATTGAACTTGAAATTTTTACACAATATACAGTAGACATGTAATTTTCGCCCCTACCTCGAACACAGGTTATATTTTATTTTATTCATTTTTTTAAACATGATTACAAGTTGAAAAAAGTTTCATTTTCGATATTTTTTTTGTACAGTCATTATTTTTCCAAACTTGGCTTCACTGCTTTCATTTTGGTACGGGCTATAATGGCAACCATATATTTTTAAAATCTTCCTCATTTCTTGATTTCAGAGTAATGAGAGGTCCGGAATTATGTCGATAGACAAACATAGAGTTCGCAAATGGATGACTGCATTTTTATCTATAATTACAAATTGGATCGGTTCTTGTGATTCAATAAAATTTATTTTATACTTTAAATATTAATGATATACAGTGAAAATTTCAAGTCCATTGATCTTGCCGTTTCTGTTAAAAAAATTTGTAAAAATAACCTTGAAAACGGCTTTCCGCATATAATTCCTCCCTTAATAGAAACACGTTTACGCTATTTTTACTTTCGTTGCTTCACCTGTTCGTGGTGCTATTTCAAAGATACTGACACGCATAAGTATGTTAAATAAGTTTAATTGTTTTCTTCATATTGATTTGTTTCTTTTTTTCAATATTATCGTCGAAATATTAACGACATTGCAAAGAAACATTCGCCAAAAACAAAAAATCCTATGAAGGAAAGAAAATCTTGTTACGTGTCTCATTTGTATCACTTTGAAATTGAATCATCTCTCTTCTGATGTCAGTAAGACAATTTATGTCTAAAGAGGTTAAACGTCAAATGAAGCTAATGCAAATTGGCCTTATCGAGATTTTTGCGCGATCGCGTGATAAACACCACCGAATGATTTTTTAGTTTTATCTTGGCATCGCCGAACGATAAGTGAAATTGATCGAATTATGCAGGTGACGAGCTAGACTTTTCGCTCGAAATTTATGCGCCGTTAGAGATAAACAGCACGGCATTTTCAAACAAGATATTAGCGAGAATCGATTTCGCACGAATGATCGCGCGGAACTTACGGGCGGAATTACTCGACCGCTAAAGTCATCGCGCGCGCGCTGTGCGAAGTACATCAATCTGCGGGTATAAAATTCGCGAAGCTCCGGTGCGTTCCATTAACGTCCCACCGGGTGGCCCGCCGAAAATGTATTTCTCGCTTCATTACGGCCGCGTATTACGGTATTAACGACACGTATATCCTTCGGTCGCGGATCAATTTTCCCCTCGGAACCGCACAATATTCCGAGCGTTTGCACAGCTACGCGTTACCGTTTTTGCAAATCACACAAGCGCGTGATCATCGACGAGTGGATATCTCGTCATCGTCGTCGTCGTCGTCAGTTCGTTTCGACGAGTTTCGACACACTCGCTAATACTCGCCGGTGAAAAAGACAAAAACGAAGGGAAAAGAGGCAGGAACAGCCGTGAAATCTTATATTTCATTAAGGTGCCGTGCGCGCTGTCGGAGCGTCGCGTCGGCACAACATCTTTCGCTTCATTATCGAAGGCGCGTATCGCGACATTAACGATATTCTCTCTCTCTCTCTCTCTCCCCCCCGTCCCCGACGCTCTCCGCGCGTTCTTGTCGTCCTCGGAGAACCGCGAAACGCCACACAGTCCGAAAAGCAATTACGTTGACCGGTCGGTCGGTCCACCGGGCTCCGCGCTACACGACAGATATCCGATTTCACCGTCAGCTTCCGAGAATGAGAACCAATTACGCGGCCCCGGGGCATTAAGGAATCGATCTAATTTGCGCGCGCGCTCGGCGGTTCGGCTCGGCTCCGCTCAGCTCGACGCGGCGCGGCATGGCGCGGCGCGGCGCGGCGCGGCGCGGCGTGGCGCGGAACGGCTACTCTTAATGGCGAGAGAGCCGGCCGATGAAATTATACGAAAATGTAATCAAGGCGCTTTTTGTCTCGTTTCGCTCCGAGCGGGGCAGGGGCGTAATTAGGAATGCTTTTGCACTTCGCGACGGGGGACACTTGTTGCTCGCTCCGCTCCGCTCCCGTCCCGCTCCCTCGTGTTTCCTTCTCACGCGAAGCCTCTGTCTCCGTCCCTTTTTCCCTCATTTCGCCTTTTCCCTCTTTCCTCCGTCCTGCTCTTCCGCCCTCGTCTCCGTCTCGCGATCGTAAATCGTTTTCTCTTTCTCTCTTTCGTTCTCCCGTCCGATTTTTCTTCCTTCTCTCGATCTCTCCTCGTCGTAAATTTCTCTCTCTCTCTCTCTCTCTCTCTCTCTCTTTCTCGCAGCGGCTCCGGTAGTCGAAAGTAGGCAGGGGGTGAGGAGGTGGCATGAAAAAGGAAGAAGGAGCCGGCGGGAAAAAAAGCCGGGAGATGGAAGGACCTCGCCACAGAAGGAGAGTAATTAACACCGTGGTGCCCAGGTGCGCGGCCCTAAGAAGTCGTTTATGGATTGCTCGGCTGCCGCGGCCACGTAGCCGGCCATCAATTAGATTCTCTAATTAAAACAGTCCGCTCTTCTCACCGCGCGATGCATTAACTCCGCCGCCGGCAGGCTCGCGAAAGGGGAGAGAGCCTGGCGAAGTTACGTCGATCGACTTTGTCATCGTCCTGCCGGGCGGAGGCGCGACGGATTATCGAGTTCTTTCTTGTTGGAGGGTCTGCGGACGATTCGCACAGTGCGACGCGTCGATGAAGCCAGCGATGTGACACTCGCAGCCTCTCGCGCTACGGACGCATCACTCGCGATCCACGAGGTGAACGTCCCAATTAGCGACAGTGTCCCGATTTCTGACAGTTGCAACCGATTTCCTTAATAGATCGGCTAATACATCCAAAAAAAGTATTCTACTTGTAAAGTGATTTTTCCCATAGTCTCTTTTATAGAAAAAGGATTCCTCTTTCGATAAAGTGAGATTAAAGGGAACCATTCATCTAAAATTTATTAGATATTATTCTGTTTTCCTTTTATTTCAAGAGATTTCCTCTGATACCAATTAATTTTCCTCTTATATCAAGAGAAACGCTTGTCGACGTTTTTTCTCCTCCATCTACTCGCATAGAGACATTCACTCTGTGCATATGACGATCGTCGCCACATTTATCTTGTCGACGACGTCTAGAGCAGAGGAAAAAAGAAGAGATCGTTATTCAGTTTATGTTGTTTCTCCCGGTTGTTTCATCATAAACAAAGTTCAAGAACTTTTGAAGAAAATCAACTTAAAGACATACTGGCCCATTTCAGCGTAAGTATATACATTTATCATATTGCGTTGCACTACATTAAATGCCACTTAGAGTATTTATGCATATTGCATATTATTTGCATAAAATTAAAGTAAGAATAAATAATAATCTTCTTAAAAAAAGATTAAATAATCTGTGTATAAGAGGAAATTTATATTAAAATCAATAAGATTTGCATTATATATATAACATATAATTCCTCTAACTTTAAGAATAATGTATTTATAATATTTAAAATATTCCTCTTAATTTTGGAGGGATCCTCTTGAGACCACATATAAGAGTAAAATCCTCTAAAATTTAGATGATTTCACTTGTTCTGAAATTATCGTTTTTTGATGTCGCTTACAAGGCTCGAACAAAATCGAGAATTACAGTAAATGCTGCAACATTGTAAGCAAAAGTCTGATTGTCTGGCTTGTGCAGCTGTTCTTCAACTTCTTTTTAAAAGGAAACTCTGCTAAGGAAAATATATAAAAATAAACTTTCATGCCATTATTAGACGGCCACTTTAGCCATTTCTGAGAAAATATTAAAAGTGTATTAAAGTTTTTTCATAAATTATAAAAATACGGCGTAATTAAAACGCCAAATATACAATCTTTCCAACGAAATCAATTTGTGTACTTAGCTCAAAAACTATATTATTTAATTTGTTTTTACGATAAAGTTACTTGCTGCTAATTGGAGCATTCGCGTTAAAAATATTTGGTGGAAGAAAGGTGTAATTCGGGGTGTATTAATTTGCGGTAAAACGAAAGTTACGGTATTTTGACTCGGGACTCGCCTCGATTCGAACGTACTTACTTTGTGAACAACACTTATAATACATTGACAACTAACGATAAATGGACGTAGCAAATCCTTTCGAGATTAATTTCAAGCTGATATAAAGCCGAATATATCCGAAGAAGACGCGATGAGGAAAAATCCGAGGTAAAAACCGTAAAACCTTTCCTTTACCGCTAATTAGAGTTTCCTCTCGCGGAATGCTCCGTTTTCAGATGCCAGATTTTCCTACGTCGATGTCGCGATCGACGGCCGTAATTGTGTTTCCGATAAAGACTCCGTTCGTTTCACGTCTCGTGGAGATCGACCAGTGGAGAAAACGAACGAGGCGCGATTAAACTCGCGACTTTGCGGTTGTCGTTCGCGAAATTTGATTTCCGATTAACGCGTAACGGCACTGCGCGGGAAGATACATCTGGCCGGCGCGCGGTCACGACGAGAGTTAAACTCTTTCTGCTTCAATTCCGCTCGCCTCTCGGCGCGCAAAAAGTGCCATCATCTCGCGTAGGTAATGCCCGAAACAAAGAAGAAGCTCGGCGATGCGTGGAGGTGCGAAGAAGGGGAGCGCCGTTCTCTCCGTGGTAATAGGCGAGTGGCGCGCTCGGTGTAAAGCGACCGCTCGCGCGCTCGTGCAATTTTAATTATGGCTGCCAGCGTGTGTCGCTAATTGCAGGTAGCTGACGACGCGCTCACCCCACGTCATCACACTTTGATTCCGACTTTTTCCCCGGGCCATTACAAATGGCTACTGACGTGGTCGCGCGCGCGCGCGCGCGCGCTGCTGCTGCTGCCGGACAGCATTCCTCTTCGTGTCATTAGTGGCGACTTTCTGCGCGGCGCGCTGGGGCGCAGGGGAGGCAAGGGCAAGAAGGTAGAGAAGGGAAAGGGAGGTTAGGAAGGAAGGAAGGATCCAGAAGGCTAGGGAGAAACGCAGACAGAAGGAGAGACAATCGACTCCCCGTGCGCCTTCCGTGTAGCTGTGCAGCACGCAGCAGCAATCGCCTCTCGGCACCGACAACAAGTAGCCGACTCGGAAATCGCAGCCATCTAAATCAACGTCGCGCGTACACCGCGACGAACGGCGAAATAACGCCGAGAGCTCTGACGCCCTCGACCTCTCGGAATCCTCGCAGAGATACGCATCGGCGCGTTCACAGATCACCGGGGTCGCTCGGGGCGAAGGACGATTTTCGGCTGGCCGCGCGACAGCCGCGATGATAACCGCAGCATTCTCTACACAAAATCCAGCTGCGAGAAGCGATGCTTCTCGCAGCTGGATTTTGTGTAGAGCATTCACTGAGAAAAACGATCTTGTAGTCATAGCGAAAATTATCTAGGTATGAGAAATTAGCTGAAATGGCTAAATGAGCAAGCACTACGATATTGCGTATGTTTTGTATCTAACCAATATAAATGACAGAGACAAAATTTATGACCGACTGTCAAAGTAAGAAAATCTCTTTGTGACACCCAGTTAAATAATTATAATAATAATAATAATAATTATTATTATTATTTTCATTTAACGCAATGATTCATATTTAGCTACGGGACCTAAATTTTCCTGCAGATATTGCTAGAATGTTATTGTAAATTCTGTGTACCGCAGACAATTTCCTAGCAGATATATAAATCAGCGAAAAATTTTAACTGTAACGTTTGAAATTCTAGCTGGACGAGCGAAATATTTTTTTGAGTGTTTATTATTTATATATGTAAAGGAGAAGGTGGTATTATGGCCCTCCATTCACATTTTGTACAATAACTTCGTCAATAATCAATATTTTAAAGTGAGAACTGAATGATTATTGAATAATTATTTGTCACAATGTTGTTTAATCGATTATAAACTCAAATTTATGTAATGTTTATTATTTAGGATGTTATTTATAAAAATGTGGCAACATAATATAATGGGTCGGCGAAAAAATGGGGTGGTAATATGGCCCTCCCACTGAAACCGATACAAAAAATTAATTTTGTTTAAAATAATACAAAATGTTTAGTTACAAAATTGTTATTCATTCAAATTAAACTCTTAGAAAGAGAATAATAATGAACTTAACTGTGAATTTTTAATGTGGATGTTGACTCACTTGCTAGGAAATACAATCTGCCAGAAAGAGAGCGGTGTAGTGCAAACATGACATGCAACAGTAGACTATAAATTAGAATCGACTTATCAAATAATTATTTTGATATAGAAACCTGGAAAAAGGGAGAGAATATTTATCAGTATTCTTATGGAGCCACATTAACAAAATGTCATGCTATTTCATTCAATTTTGCATAACTTGAAAAATGTACAGCAATAAAATGTCAAGTAACAAACAAAATATTTAATTGTACATATATTCGTGTGATAATACGCTCAAGTTTAAAAATAATGAGGATACATGTCTAATTAAATGCTAAAATGTACCCTGAAAAACATTTCGAAATGCTCGAAAGCAAAAATGCATTGTAAAAAAAAATTCTAGCTATTGTGTATTGATAAATTAACGTCACTGCGCTAACGGCAAACTGCTAAACAAATGATTCCATAAGTAATAACTGGAATTCGCTACCTAATAACGGAGATATTGAGAACAGACATAATACCTACGAGGATCATAATACCACCTTCTCCCCTACTATTTTTCATTGCGGAATGAAGTGACTTATGCTGTCTGTAAAGAATTTTTTGCTCATTAACACGTGTGAGTATTTCAGTCTCGAGTTCAACAGAGACAAATAATTGACCGAATTAACGAAAGAATCGCTATTGGAGGTTTCAAAAGTCCTCTCCCTGCGATGGGCAACAAATCTCGATGCGGTATGGAAGAACATTGCACCGTGAAACGCGTCCGTCAGGAATGCGAGAGCGAGCGCGATTTCGCGCAGTTTCAAATACAAAATAACAGGGTAGCGTGTTTCTGTTACGCGATTATATCGTTCGCCCTGTAACAATGGCGAGAAGGAAGTCTCGCTCTATGATTTGAGATCGGCGCGGAGTTTGTTGATCATCGCGGAGTTACGTTCGGCGCACTCCGTCCGCGATAGTTATGCGTCGCTTTATGCCGGCGCGGAACGATGCATGGGAAAACTTGGCGAAACGTAAACGTGGAAGTACGGACTGTAACGCCAAGCCATCGTCCGGATGGCCGGACCATGCTTCGCGACATGTGTTTACCGGATCGATGTGTGTTTACCGGATTGCCTTGGTGCGTCGCAACTTCGGTCGCGCGATATAATGCGCCGACAAACCCCCAACCCCCCGGCTGGCCCTTAATTTTTAGCGGCTCACTCGGCGGACGTGAAATTGCAACGCGTTTGCTTACGTAAACGCTTTCTCGCGATTTATCTTTCGTTTGCTTCGATAGCCGTGATACATTACTGAAAAATGATTCAAAATGTTAACACGTTGTCTACACCCGCGTCACACGTTTTATTTACGCATGACACACATGAAACAGATCGGATGCACGTGCAACGAATTAAATATCAAGCACAGTCATAAATGATCGAACATTTAAACGCGAAACACATTTGAAGGACTTTAGGGACGAAGCTTTTGTATTTTAAGCAATAATATATGATAACTTTGAGTATATATTATATACAATATATGATAACTATGATTATCGATCTATCAAATGATACATTAAAAGAAGATACTGTGTTTACACAGTTCAAATAGAAACCGTGATGAGAATAAAAATTCGATAAATATTTGGATATTTATCATATGAATGATGTAACAAGTTAAGCGCCCTATCCACTTAAATAACACGCTACAAAAATACTCTTTACATACAGCTCAAATAGACGCTGATAAGAATAAAAGATTCATAAATATCCGGTCATTTACCAGTTTTCCCCAATACGCATCCCTCACGTAACTCTAGTGGAGCATTAAAATAATCGGCGGAGATCGGCGAGACGATCGCCGTGTTGACGCGTTAATTTCATAAGGGGGTCATCCCTACCGCCGCTCAGGCAAAAGTACATTATCCTCGCATAAACGCATTGGTACACACGAATGCTGAGTGAGAGCTCGCTGGCGCAAAAAGGGAGAAGAAACAAACAACACGGAACGCGCACTTGGAATAATAGCCGAAAAGCATTTGCGCTGAGGGGTGGAATCAGCGCGCGGCCAGTCGCGCTCTGTGCAGCTGCATCTAAACGCGCTACCGTGTCCGACGATATGGAGAATTGCCAGTAGTCCAACGGCGTTCGCGTTCCCTTTCTTTTTCTCGAAATCCCTATCCCGCGTCCGGAGGACGATCGAGAAAGAAAGAGAGAAAGGGAGAGAGAGAGAGAGGGCCGCAGCGGTGCGAAGCACGCGTAAACCCGGCGCAAACTGCAAACGATAAACAACGCCGTCGAGCGGTTTATGCTTTCCGCGAGAAATACTGGAGATGTTTGGCCGCTCGGCTGCGCCGAGCTCCCCGGATTCCTCAGGCGTGTTGGATCGCGAGTCAAACGCATTCTCTTGCCGCGCCATTATGTTATTGCTGCCAGGGCGGCGGCGGCAAGTCGACAGGCGGCGTTATATCGGCGCCGTGGGAGAGCGGCGACGCGCAACATCTCCGAGAGAGGAAAAGATAGAAAGGCAGAGAGAAAGAGAGAGTGTCTTCCAGCCGGATTTTCCGTACCCCTTTCGCAGAGATCACACGAAGGGAGCGCCGCGAGTGTCTCGATTGGGAAAGCAACGGCGGGGTGTAACTAACCGTGAGGAGTTTCCATCGAGATCGACGATCGACTAACGAGGCCGGCCGCGCCTAGAATATCAGTTCGTTTGCGCCAAAAAGAGAGAGAGGGAAAGAGAGAGAGAGTCCCGTGAAGCGCCCGCGGGATGAAGACGGGGGATGATCGCGGCGGATAATCAACGGCGGGTGCATCTCCGCGTTCACCGCCGGCGAGGGCGGCGAAGCGTGCGGGTGTAATATGAAATTTTAATCGGATTAAATCGGATTGTCAGCGCGCGCGGAATTGTCGCCTCGTTTTTCCCGCGCATTTCCTCATTTAATTTTCCGACAAATGAGACGCGGGATCCTGCAGACGCAATGAGCGTACGGATCCGGCGAGAAGTAAGATAAACGTCTCAATGGTCGGACACATCCCAGTATTCGACCACTTTGAAAAAAATATTTATTATTTATTTTAATAATGAATGAAAGTAATAATTATTGTAAAAGACAACTTCAATATTTGACGATAGTTGGAAAAAAATCTACCCAATTTGATACTTTTGTGTTAAAATAAAAATTAATTAAATAAGTATGCACCTATGGTTTGACAAAATAATGGACAAAATAATCGTTAATAAACTCATTAAGAGATAGTATCTATATTTATATTATTTTCCGTTAACATATACTAATTTTCTAATTCTAAATCTAATGCGGTCAGATACTGGGACAAATATATCCCTACATTGGGCCATAACCTATTTCAACTGTCCGGTCATTGGTACATTAATGCGCTTCATTATTTGTATAAATATTGCATTAATAATATATATATATATATTGGTTTAAATCATTCTTCTCTTAAAGAAATCTTAAAGCTTAAAAGAATCTTAAATTTTCGAATAAATGCAACTATTCTTAATATTATATATTGTATTTTTTGTGACAACCTACGTTTACGTCCCGTTACTGAGACATTTACCTTAATTCCTCCGCATGCCTCGATCATTAATACCGCACGAAAAAGTCGTGTCGTTATGCCGATGTCGACAGTTCAGACGAATTCACTCGACCGCGATAACGGAAATGCATCATTTTCCACCAGCGACTTTTCGCTTGGTTCTTTTTTCGTCCCGTTATTTTTTCTCCCGTGTGCGATTAATCAACTATGAGTCTCTAATGAGAATTTTTTCGCATCGTTCGAGATACGAAGAGAACAGTTATACGATGTGTACAGGAATATGCGACTCGATTAAATCGCTGAATCGCCATCAGATCGCACGCACTAGTGCGAGCACTTACGAGCGGATAATGAGATCCGTCAGATTGTCATTTTTTTCGTGGCTTTCGCGCCGAGAGTTCCATCATGCGTGAAACTCCTCGGAGTTTCATCACGAGGGCGCTCCTCGTCGCGAATACGACCCTGGACGCGCGTGGTGTCGCGTCGTGTCGTGTCGTGCCCCTAAGGAGCATTTCGAGAACGAGCCGATAACGATCTCTCTCTCTCCTTTCCTTTCTCTCCCTCTCTCTCTCTCTCTCTCTCTCTCTCTCTCTCTCTCTCTCTCTCTGTCTTTCGCAACTTCGTTATCCGATCCGTATTATAGCCGCGCGCGAAATAACTTGCAAATTATAATGCTCGGCTATCGTCGTCCCCCGACGTCCCAGCCTCCCTCTCCTTTCCCGATTTCAGCGACGACGAGACGACTCGTTTTTCGCACTTCCGTCACGTACTCGCGTCTCTCGATGACGAATAAAACCGCGGACGACGACGTGTACATTCTCTCTTGAATATTTACCAACGACACGTTTAAATAGCGCCGTGTGCCCCCTCGTGCCACGTTATCTTTCTCGCTCGCCTCACCCTCCACCACCACCGTGTCGTTTCGGGATACGACTGCGTGAGTAACTATAAAAAAATGCCCTCATAAAAAAATAGGACGAAATAAAAAGTTCGAGGAAACGGGGCTAACGAGATCTCTTCTCCTTCTCTTTCTCACTTCCCTTCGTTCCACTTTTGAAGGCCCATCCCACGCGATTTTAAAAGTCGACGCTTTTAGAATCCGGCCGGCTACTCTTCGCATGAACTTTCGGCGCGGCGCACAAAGCGTATCTCGCGCTCACGCATTTTATGCCGCGTGCGACTATTATTTCCACGCCGTAACCGGTGCTGCTTATTTTGTGTGTATGTGTGTGTGTGTGTTCTGCGAACACGTAGAAGGAAAAAGGAAAAAATATGGCAACCGCAATTCGCCGTGTGCAAATTGCAGAGTCTAGATTTTCGGAACTCTTCCATCTAGATATCGCGGCGTTCTCAATTAACTCTCACTATCCGGGAAGCCGCTACAAATAACGCGACGTGGGTCTCACATTTTTTACGTATTAACCTACCCTTCGACGTGCACGAGAAAATTCTAACTCAAAGACTGCAAGAGTCGCCCGAAAAACTACTGGGGGAGAATCGGTCAGGAAAACACGAGGATTCCAGCAGAATAAAACGATCTATCGAACGTCACGCTTCAAGCGCGAAATTCGCAAGATGTGACGAAAAGTAGCACCGGTCGCGTTCTCCAGCATTGCTCCGCGACGTGTCGCCCGCCATTGACGACGCACGAGATCGATCCCACTAACGACGAGACGCGCTCGCGCGGCTCGACCGCGGGAGAGGCGACTTCCAGTCACCCCGCGATGACGGGATTAGGCTCGAGAGCGCACACCACCGCCGGAGAAATCAGTTTCCTGACGTAACCGGTCCGCGCGCGTAAGCCACGCGCGATTATGCGGCGCGATAAGCGGAGATCCGCCGGCCATCCGGACTTATCGCGACGACGACGACGACGACGACGACGACGACGACGCCGACGACGACGAGATCCACCTTCGTGATCTGCCGGATCGGGCAGGGCGGGGAAGGAGGAAGACCTGCGAGAGGAGAAAAGAAAGAGCGGAAAAAGAGAAAGCGAGACAGAAAGAGACAGAAAGAGAGAGAAGGAGAGAGAATGTGTGTATGTGTGTGTGTGTGTGTGTATGAGAGAAAGAGAGAGAGAGGGATGCAAAGACTCGAGGTTTTCACGGCGGTCATAAATGCGCACGAGGCGGTTCCCCAAACAATCCCGCGCCGCCATCTCGGCCGCGATAGCGCATCTAGCCGCGACTCCTTCTGCGCGAAAATGCCGCGTAATGAATATCATAGGGCTGAGCGTCGGGGGTGTAATTCGCACGGCCGTTTAGCGGCGACGATGCGTGCGCGATCGCGCGATCGATAGGACAGTTTAACGTCAGTATTTACATCGCGGCCGAGATCGATAGCCTCGTGTGCATCGCGCCGGCACGGGCAACGTCGTGTACGTTAACTGTTATACGAATTGTAATCATGTAACAGATTGTTTCGCGCTCGCGCTCGCGAGACCACTTCCGCGCTCGGCTAGTCCTCCTCCTCCTCTTCCTCCTCCTCCTCCTCCTCCTCCTCCTCCTCATCGGCACGTTGCCCCGCAAGTGCGCGCGGCGTAAGCACGTGTGTCATAAATCCGCCCGAGGGTGCGTGCGGATCCCGATCGCGACGAGTGTTTGGAATTACTGGTGTTAGCGAGCCGACGTTAGCCCCGCGACGGGGATTGATTGTTACGGAATCGCGAGAGATCGGCCGCGCCGTATCGATCGATCGATCTCGATGCCGGAAGGCCGGACTCGCGCGGATCCGAGCGCGACGGATTAACATGCGCCGCCGGGATTAGTTGAGAGGAAGAGGTAGGGAGGGGGGGGGGAGGCAGACAATGTTAAGCGAAATATAACGACGCCGAAAATACACTGATTTGCGCGCGTGAGAATCGGCGCAGGCAACAATAATGTAATAATAACATTGATCGGCGGTGCCGATGAACGTGGCGAGATCACAGTGTCGCCCGCGACGACGCGCCGCGTGACGATCGGTATCGCGCGCGGCGCGGCGAGGGAACGTCGATCGATTTCGTTGCCTCCGCGCGAGCGATCGTTTCTGCCTGTTCTCTTCCCCTTTTTGTTTCTCACGAGCGCGTCGCGCTACGCGCCGGACCCGGTATACCGTTATAATTGCGCTCCGCGAGAGAACACGCGCGCGCGCGGCTCATGGTGACTCAGAAAACGGCATTGATCGGCGCGCTGTGTGATCGCGCTGTACGACATACTTAAAATTCCCGAGAAACGGGGCACGCGAGCGCGGCTAAAAAGTCGTGAGGGACAGAGAGGGGAAAAAAGAAGGAAAGGAGCCAAGCAAGGATCGGCCGGAGGGTGGGGCGGAACAAGCGAGGGGGAACTACGAGGGAGCAAGGACGAGATATACTCATCGCCCGCGTCCTTCTTCCTGATCCCTCGCCTCCCTCCTCCCTCCTCAGGAGCCTCATCCATCAGTCACTTAATATTTCAAAGCAGCGCGCCGCGCAACATCCACCTCCGTTGCCCCGGCCGCTCCTGATCCGCCAACATGCGGACGTCGGGAGGCCGTGTCGTCCTTTTTAAAAGCTTGAAACACCAGCGGACCCACCGTCTCCGCCTCCGCCTCCGCCGCCACCGCCGCCGCCATCAACACCACTCAGGGCTCGGAGTAAAGTTTTTAGACTTTGCTAAGGGACATTAGAGAGCGCGGAGTCGCTCCTAACATGACGGCGGCGGTGTGAAAGGGGAGGACCGAGTGATGTCTCGCGTCGTTTTCGTGGGGAGAAACCTCGCGGGGCATACAACCCCCGTCGTCGCCGCTACCCCTCGACCGCTCTTACCTATCCGTCCGCCGCTGCCGCCGCCGCCGCTCGAAATTCAAATTTCTCGTTTCACGCGACCGAATGGGATTCTTCCCTCCTCCCGTGAACACCTGCCCGAGTATACGCGCCGCAGTCGGAGTCGAGATCGATTCGCTCCACGTCTCTCGAGGGTGGGAGGGGTGCGCAGGGCACGGCGGTGCTCTTGCGGAGATAAAAGCCGTTGTTGTTTCTTTTCCCTTATCGCCCGGCGGCTGAGACGCGACTGGCTTGCCCAGATTGATTTGCGGAGGATCAGCCTGATCGGGGAACGCCATTTCGAATGTGGGCTCACACGCAACGGGTGAATCGCGCGAAGTTTCGACATGTATGACGTCGGAGTTTCAACCCCGCTCTTTCTCTCGGAAGCAATTTCCCGGAAATTTCTCCGAGAGTGAGCGAGTTAGAACGAAATTAACGAGGCAACTCTGACGTCCGAATTTCATTCCGAAGATTATCGGTTATGTCGCGAGGTGATCCGTGCGCGTTTCCTCCGAAGACGGCTCGAGGTCTCGGAGAATTTATCGTAGAATTTATCGAGATTCAATCGGTAATCTTTTCAAAACAGGATTTCGGGATGCTAAAGTTGTTTTGTTAATTTCAGGCTAACCCGTTGCACGCTCCGGAGAATAACAATATTTTCGAGAAGACCTTTGGGAGATAGATTCAAGCTCTCCTAGATGTTCCGCAAAATTTTACACGTCGCGAAAAATGATAACCTGCATGTAAAAATGATAACAGCTGCTAATATTATTAATAAATATAATTAGTTTACAGACTGATCTCATCTAACGTACGCGATATACTCGACTGTTAAGTTACGACAAAGCGTTAGATTTCGAATGGAAATGGTTCTGCGTGTTGAATTCGTCGGCAGAGTGACGCAGGTATGAGGTTTCGCGCATAGTGCAAAACACTTTGGAGAAAGAGAGGAGGAGAGAGAGGACGCGGGGGAGAGACTCCGGAGAACGGCGCGCGCAGAGAGAGAGAGAGAGACAGAGAGAGAAGAAATTCTAGAAAATTATTACGAGAGAATAAAACTCTCCCTCTCTTTCTCTCGAAAGTTGTGTTCTCAGAGAATAAAATATTCAGAGAGTAGCTGTTGGAGAGAAGAACGACAGCTCGGCAGCTCTCGGGAATAAACTCGCCGATGTTTACCTTCAGAAAAAGTCACACGTTCGATCCTCGATTCCTGTCCGGTGCATTCCTGCCGTTCTTAACGAGCCTCGAAATTGATCTCTCCCCGCGTTATAGAGGTTTCCCGCGGGGGGGGGGGGGAGAGGAACATGCAGGCAATTCACCAGTCGGCCTGTTTCCTGTATACATGTCTGCCATTATACTCACATCGTAGATCGACGTAGATTGCGAGTCGCGCGTATTTTTCTCTTCGCCTCGATCGTCGTGAAGCGCCGCGCGATGATCGTGACCGCCGCGAGTTAAATTGGCGTGGCGACTTCTCCGTCGCAATTATAAATAGGCTGGCAAAGCGCGGCAGGAGAGAGAGAGAGAGAGAGAGAGAGAGAGAGAGAGAGAGAGAGAGAGAGAAAGAGAGAGAGAGAGGGAGGACGTGGACAGTGCCCGAAGCGGTCCCGAGGATGTTTCAGGAATATCGAGGACGTAATTATCCCCGTAATTACCGAGCGCGGTCTTGACTCTTGAGCAGCTACGTCTTGGCGCTCGGGAGTGGGGGTAGTCAGTGGTTGGCCTTGTGCGGTAATTGTACTAATTATTACTGCCCTTCTCCCCTCTTGCCCTCGCCCTCTCTCCCCGTGCACCGTCAGTTTCCTCCCCTTGGTTGCCCAATTACCCCTGGTGGCCCGCGAGAGGAGAACCCGGACTCGCGGAGATTTCAGAACCTCGTTTCTCGGAAAAAATCTTTGTTAGCGCCCGAGAAGAGAGAGAGAGAGAGAGAGAGAGAGAGAGAGAGAGAGAGAGAGAGAGAGAGAGAGAGAGAGAGAGAGAGAGAGAGAGAGAGAACACCCGTGGGCTGTCGTAAAATTGACGGTGGGAGGTTTCTGGGAAATCGTAATTAATTTACGGCCGCATAAATTAAGGATAATCGGCAGGGAACTAGGCATGCACAAGTGCAAGCCGAGAACCGGTGTGTAGTCGTGAGTTGAATTATTCTCGGTGGCACGACAGATTTCGAGGAGCGTAACGAGCCGAGGCCGTCTCGGAGTACAAAAAACCGCGTAGTGATTTACTGTGAATTTCATCGACAGCCTTTGAGACGAAATTCCTTAACTTCAAATTAATCCGACGGAAATATCCTTCGATCGAAGACATCAAAATTGTCCTTCACAAACATAAAAAAAAATAAAGAACAATATAACAGCGTATAATTATTTTGATTATTCGTGTAATTAAGTAACACCGACAATTATAACATCAAAAGACATCTATAATTTTAAACGTATTTACGTATTTTTGACGCACCGTGATTGCAGGTGAAATTTGTATCAGCAATTAAATCGAACGAGGCTCTGACTGATTAAACATGTTTCAACAGTTTGGGCTAAATCTTTCAGCTTGTCCGCCTGCCCGAAGAAGTGAAGACTGGAATGTTTATAAGACGTCGAGAAAAAAATGGACACAATGGACACGGTACCAACCCGGTCACAAAACAAACATATTGAAACATTTCGAAAATTACAATGTAACATTACGTCACGCTACGGCCCTGAGGCCACTGACGTGACCCCAAGCGGCGGCACGGAAAGCGACGTCATGCGCACGGCGGGAGATAAGCATAGTCCGCGAGCTATTGCAGCAGAGCGGACCGCATGGACAATGGTATCGACGCACTTGTCGTGACGCCAACGTGACCCACGTAGAGCCGCCGGACGTGGATGCACCGCGTGCTCTGCGACGATTTATCACACAATTTAGCCGGTGCCGCGCGTTCGACAGCTCTCTTTCTCTCTCTCTCTCTCTCTCTCCCACACACTCATACACGACGCACGCACGCACGCACGCGCACACACACACACGCATACACCGCATTCCCTGACGACTCCAGCGTGCATGAAAACGACCTGTCGAACATCCCACTCACCCTGCGCTTGTCGTAGGCCGCCAGCCACTCGTCAGCCTTTCGCTTGTCGTACAACACCCTGGCGAGGCTGCCGTGCGGCCGGTAGCTCTGCACGGAAGGATTCCCGGCGCCGTCGCGACGGTCCCCGACATTGTTGGTGACATTGCAGGTGTCTTGACAGCCGTAGGTGCACCTGGTGATGGGCTCGTCCGCCGCACCCGCCATGCTTGCCGCGAATAGCGCGCCCAACGAACGAACGCTCGGTCGGCACTAGGCGCGCATCGTTGAACACGTGGCGTGCTTTCCCGTCGCATGAATCACGACGGGTGAGTCGGCCGATCGCGATCGCGTCGCCGTTCGCTGCTACACGGCCGAACACCGTACGCCTCGTCCGCGTAAACACTTCACTCAACACGTGGCCATATTGCGATACTGACGCCGCGCCGCGGCGACTCAAGCTCGCCGGCGGTGTCGGTAAGTGTTACCGACGAGTGTCCCGCGATTATTGAAGCACGCTTGCAGCTCACTTCACGATCTTTCGAATCGCAATATGGTGGCCGTTGGCGGTCAAACGGCTGTCGCTGCCTCAATTTGCCGGTATTATGATGCTTCAATGTGAGTATCTTTATGAGTACATTGTCGAGTACAAGCGTATGCGTGAATGAAAGGAAGCGAGCGATTCGGGGTGGCGTCGAACATCGTCATCAGCGTGTTCAACCTCGATCGTTACGACGAGAGTCGCGGTGCGGGGGAGGGGCAGGACAAGTCGTCACGTATCTCTTGTTTGCTCTTACAAGCATCGAATTATTACGCCGATAATTACGCGAATGCAGGTCATGATTCTGTGATTGAGCGCTATGCTCGTTTACGGTAACGGATGCATGATGTCAAGAATTAGGCTAAGTTGCCGTAAGATATCAGGTCGTGTGAACGTGCATGAGTGTAGAAAGCGGCCATTGGTGTATGATGGTCCAACACACTCGTACGATGGACGATTCTAATGCTTTCTTTATGCGTTTGATAATCCATGTTCGACGCTCGATGCGCAAGCCGATCTCTTGACCATCATTTAATAACAAATTTTCCATTGACTTTTTACAATTAGCATATTGATTCGTATATATATATATATATATATTATACAATACATCTGCGATGTTACCTTGCCCAACGATATATCTTTGATTTTAATTATTTCATTAACAAAAAATTATTTTTGCAACGCACAACAATATATTACACAGCTACAAAAAACATTACTCCAACGAAACGTTATTTAAATATTAACAAAAAATTTCGAGACACTCGAGTTATTTGGCTTCTCTTGAATCAATTTTTTTTATTTTTTAACTGCGATATTTTTCCGATCTTAATAAAACTCGGAGGAAAAGTGACGATGTCCTAAACTAAATGTTTTATAATATAATTTTACGATACAATTTGCAACAAAGGGCATGGCCAACATAATCCTTTGTTGCGCCAACTCGATTCTCTTCTGCATCGAGATACTTTATCCACCACGAAACGCGATAAAATATTAATTGGTCAAGGCAAGATATTTTAACAAAATATACACACACACACACATACACAGAGACGCACACCTCACTCCAAAACTATCGCACAAGTGCGGCTTACATATTTTCAATATTTTTTATCGGCCAACGTCCTCCCCCGGAGGAAGTTACGTGGATGGGCATAAAACTTTTAGGCGGGATAAATATGGCGCAGGGAGAGTTCTCGGCGCACCGGTGCGCACCGGATGAATATTTTAGATGCCACATTGACGCATCGCGCGCGATTTGCTCTCTCGTTCTTACCTTCTCTCTCTCCCTCTCTCTCTCTCTCTCTCTCTCTCTCTCTCTCTCTCTCTCTCTCTCTCTCCTTCTTTCTTTTTCCTCCCGCTCTCCTTCGTACTCACGCGCGCCCTGATAATTCATTAATTTATGATAAGCTCGGCTGCCGCCCACGGGCCACGTCCTCCCCCTCCACACGCCATAAATCATTTTCGCGTCTGACATTAATTGCGCGCCACCCCTCGTTACCGGGAGAAATGAGATTTTTTTAATTGGCGAATTTTTCACCGCCGCTGACACCCTACCACCCGCTCCCGGTTCTCCTTGGTACCTCGTAACGCGTACCGGGCGAGAGAAAGCGCGCAGAGGAGTGCGGGGAGAGGTACATAATGGCTTTCTTAAATTTGACAATGATACGTCGCGCGGGGGAGGTGCTCTCTCTCTCTCTCTCTCTCTCTCTCTCTCTCTCTCTCTCTCTCTTCCTTTATTCCGCGAACAGACGCATGTGTTCCGTAACAAGCGTAAAAAATTAAAGAATAAAGATATGCGCTTAACGTTCATCTCTGGCAGGATATATTTTTCACGTCGGATCAACCGGCTCACCGTGAATTGTCATGGTTGATGTCTTGGGTGACAATTAACAATGATCGTTTCCGGAGAACGTCTGAGATGATATTGTCGCGAATTTAAGAAAACTGTGCGTGCACGAATGCCTGGCCACGCACAATACGATGAAACTGCACGCGTGTGTACGTCCGATTCGAGGGATGTATTTATTTATTCGTCTTCTGACCTTGCCGAGGATACCAAAGCTAGAGGACTCATTCGGACGTGGCTAGCGATTTCGAGTGTCTAAGTGTGCGGCGCATGTAGTCGCGAGAGAAAACACCGCAATCTCGTCGCTTTGTAGCGCATCTCTACGTCACGATTTTCCGATCGAGGTGACACTGGAGATTCCAGTGCGCGCTAGACAATCGGGAATTGGAGTATCACGTTAACAGACCGGGCTATTAAGTTGTTTTCTCGAAGTTTCGAAAGGCCGTTGTCACTGCTCGCGACGATTCCGCCCGCATATTAGAAATTTCCGTGTACGCGCGCGCGCGTAAAATAGAAATCGCATTAGTAAGCGGCGAATCAAAGTCACACTTCCGCGAAGTCTCATCTCGAGGCATCTCGCGGACATTCTTACCTACGTCCTGCTTCCTTCGGAAGGGCCCTAACTCGATAAGTCCCCTCGGTACCTGAAGTGAGCTCATAATCATGAACGAAGCGCGCAACCGCTTATTACAAGCGAGGGCATTGTAAATTTGCAGGGAAGAAACGGAGAAGCGCAGAAGTAAGAGCGGACGAGGCCAAAAGCGAGACAGAAGAGGAAGATGCACCGAGAAAGAAAGAGAGAGAAAGAGAGAGAGAGAGAGAGAGAAAAGGAGAAAGCTGGAGCATTTGAAAAGGAGCAACTGAGACAAGGCGACAGGTACGTCACGTAAGATAGCAAAAGAGAAAGATGCCGAGAGAGAGTGAGAGAGAAAGAAGGAATAAGGAAGAGCGGCGGGAGGACGGGGTGTGCTAGGGGAAGGAACACGATGAGGGAGGCAAAGAGGAGCCGAAAGGACAAAGCGGCGCAAAACGTGCCCCTCAGGCGTCTAAAGTCTTCCTTCAGCGTTGAAAATTTATCGTTCTACAAGCGCCGGTGAGCAGAAAAATAGCGGGGCGGTGAGAGGGGGTGGTGAGAGAGGGAGAGGAAGGAGCGGCAGGGGTGAGGGGTAAAAGGGAAGTGAGTGTCGAGGAGGTATGGGCACGGGCGTTTTGTTCCATTTATCCGGGCAAATCCAGATTTTGTCGCAGAAAGCGAGAGAGAGAGAGAGAGAGAGAGAGAGAGAGAGAGAGAGAGAAAGAGCGGAAGGAAGGGGAAGAAAAAGAGCCGATATTTAAGATAATGAGGATATCTTTTCCATTTTCAAAAGCGGGCCGCGCGCATAATTAACGATACGCGTGTGGAAAACGCTAATTAGACCCGGACGTAGAGGTGCAAGCCGTCATTAAAGCGAGCGCGTACGTGTGAGTAAGTGCGCTCGTACGCGCTCGATGACTTATCGTGGGCCGTAATTACGCGGTTCGGACTCGCGTCTCGCTCGTGTGCGCTCACGTACGCGGTGCGTAAACACGGAGCCGACGACGACGTCGTGGGGCACGGTACTCCGAAAGCGGTAAAACGGCTTGAATTCCAGGTGGGCATCAGGAAATAATTTAATTATGCGCCGGTAACGATAGCGGAGTGACGCGACGATAATTTGACGGTTAAAAGCAGGCTCTCGGACGACTCGTGCGCACTCCCGGCCCTGAGAGTGTTCTCGGCTATCTCTCTCTCTCTCTCTCTCTCTCTCTCTCTCTCTCTCTCTCTCTCTCTCTCTCTCTCTCTCTCTCTCTCTCTTTCTCTCTCTCTCTCTCTCTCTCACTCTCACTCTCTCTCTCTCTCTCTCTCTCTCTCTCTCTCTCTCTCTCTCTCTGTCTCGATGGGATCGCGACCTTATCTCGCACCCTTGAGAGGTGGAGTTTGACGTTCGGTTGCGTTAATTCGTGGTAACAATCGCAGGATGATCGAGAGGTGCGCGCGGTCTTACACGTCATGCTTGTCGTGAGATGCGCACATAAATCAACGAATCTCGTTTCCTCTCTCTCTCCCCCCCTCTCTCTCTCTCTCTCTCTCTCTCTCTCTCTCTCACGATCCCACGTCCCTCACGATAACACCTCCAGTGTGGTTCCTCTCTGTGTGCTTGAGACTGCTATTTAGTATCGTGATATTTCTTAATTATTGTAAATTATTAAGCGTGAGCTCACACTTATTATCTCTAATGCAATCCGCGCGCGATCACACGCCGCGTTGTAACACCGCGAGCTCCGAGATCTCACGTAGAAAGAAAAAAGTTTCAGACGCTAATGCATCGGGAATAGAATAACTTGTGCCTGAATATACGGGAAATTGCTGCACGATATAGCAATTAAGGAGCGATTATTACCCTAACGCGCACGCGGAGAGTATTACATCACTCCGTAATGATACGGCGCACTTCGAGTCAAGTGATCCATGAAGGGACCTCAGATATTTTCACTATCATCTGAAACTATTTCGCGCTCACACTTCGCGCGCTTGCATCACGAGCACGCGATAAACGCGAGGGAATGGGATAAACGAGAAGGGTTTCTTTAACTAATTAATACTTTCACTTATGATCGAAAGCGAGACCGAGACAGACGGAGATAGGATAAGAAAGTTTGACGCAAGTCGCCTCTTGGTATCAATTTATTTTTAACGCTGATATTTCTTTGTAACACAAATGTTTTTTCGGAGCAACGCAGATACTCGTTACTTGTTTTCGCTATTTTCCACAAAAAAGAAAGGCGAATCAAGATAGGGAGTAAGAAAGACAGACGAGCCGCCTCTTAGAATAAATTTACTTTTAACGTTAACATTTGTTTGTAACGTTAATGCTTCTCGGAATAACTTGAACGCGGTGACTTGTGCTCACTGTTAGCTGGACAGACTAAGGTAGGGTGAACAAAATAGACGAACCGCCTTTCGAAATCAATCAAAGATACTCGCACAAGCGTCTCTCCGATCGGGAGCATCGGTTCATCCGAAAAGCGCAGCCTCTTTGTTTCTCGTTTCGCGATTCGCATCTCGCGCCCTTCCATCCACTGGTCGTCCAGGCTCCGCTGCTGATTACAGGGGAAGAGGCACCGAAAAGAGATCCACACACCGATTCCCGCTGTTTCTCTCTCCGTAGCGGCCGCGAGAGAGAGAGAGAGAGAGAGAGAGAGAGAGAGAGAGAGAGAGAGAGAGAGACTCGTTCTTCTTATCCCTCGTGATGATAATTACCGACGCACGCGTGCACGCGAGCAACGAAGAGGAAGAGAGAGGGGAGGGGGGAGAAAGAAAGAGAGAGAGAGAGAGAGAGAGAGAGAAGGGAAAGAAAGCAACGCCTTGGCGGCGAGAGGCGCCTTCTAAGCGGCCCGGCCACGGCTTGGCGGCTCGGCGGAGACGCGCGTGGAGTTCACGCGTGCAGAGTGATGTATGCTCCGTGTGCGGCGGGATGCGTAAGACGGGTAGCCTATACGTCTTACATGCCTGGAGGCTCCCAAAGTCGAGCCCTCGCCCCCTGTCCGTGCCTGTCACACACGCGGCCGCGTGTGTATGCACACACGGCATGTAACACGCACATGCGCGCGAGCGGGGACACGCGAAGGAAGGAGCGTCCACGGCCGTGTTCCGAGTCAGCCGTCCTCCTCTACAGCCTCCTTGACGACCGCGTTGTAACGCGTGTAACGCGCGGTACATGCCACCCCGCCATGAACGGCGGCCACTTCGGAGGACGCGCGTTAATTACGCCGCGGGACGCGTGTGTACACGCGTGTCGCCGCGTGTCCGCCGACGTCGTCCGCCAATGTGGAGCTGGACGTTAACGAGCCCGCCAGGTAGTTCGGCGGGGCTAACCGGCGGGGACAACTGTCCGGCATGTGCGGAACATGCGACCCCAGCGGCATGCAAGTGGTTCATCCTCGCCGCTTGTAGTACGCGTATTCCTTTATGCTAATGTTCATTCGCGGAGAGCTTGTGCAGGCGAGGGGGCAGTCTTGATGGTCTCCTTGGTGCGAAGGAATCTCGTGGTGTTAATCGTTAGGGTGAGAGGTCATCCCGCGCGAAGCGGACAGGTTGGCTAGGTCAGCGCGACAATCAACGGACCGAACGCGTTTCGCTCGGAGGAAACCGAATCTCTGCTTCGCGGAGCCGAATTTGGTTTGTGAGAGTCCAGAGGTTCGGTCGTCTGCGATCTGAACGTTCTGCGTTCATTATCGGGCAGCATCGTTCTATCAATTCCTTTTTCCTCGGGCATGAGTGTCTTTGTTGGTCGATGGAAGCGAGGGACATTAGCCGTTCGCAGCTGTAATTGGTACATTATTGATAGGGCCGTTAATGAGATTGCGTCGGAGTCGCTGATTCTTCGCCTTCCGATTCCCTTAGAGAAATGGAAATAAGTGACATGAAGTTTGCATGAATAGGTCGTGTTATATTTACGTAGTAATTAACAGAAAAAAGCAATTCATCGAATGAGTCCAGGTGAAAACTCGGTGAAGGAATGATATCTCTGTTGACACGACCGAAAATTCCATATTGAAAGTTCGGATATTTATACCCTAAGACCGAGAGACTAAGAATGTCCATAGTTGAATACACCTATAGACAATTCGTAATTTGTTTGATCTATTAGGGGTACCGGAAAATCTTTTCGTACTCCAAAGCCTTCAGTTTCCGTGGTTATAGTACGGGTTCTTAATTTTAACTCAAAATTAATTTAAATTCCAAGTTAGTTAACAACGTTTCTTTATTGTGTATATCAACTTTCATTAAGATCGAACTTATTTTCATGCAAAGTTTTACAATGAAAACGAAAAGACACTTTCCGGTACCCCTAATAATAGAAAATGTCTAAAGGTAAAAAGTCTGAAAAGATCTAAGAAGACTGTTTTATCGAAAAGCATTATTGCGTTAAAGGCCGTATCAAGCACAATTAACAATAGCACAATATTAAAGATCAAGGATTACAAATTATAAACAAGAAATCGATGAAGCAAGTACATGTGACGTCGACCATCACTCGTGTTATTCCGGTTGATGAAATTCTGCTTGATGATATTCTACTGATAATCTGATCTACCATCTCTGCGTGAATATTCATCCAATGAAAAGAGACTAGACGTCTTGCGGCGACTTGCCTCCGGATCAAGACCAGGTCCGGGAAGGCGCAAGTCGTCGATCCACAGATCCACGCGTCCCGGTATCGACATGCAATTCGCCTCAATTCGCACCTCCGTAGATTCGAGCAGACATCGTCGACGCATCGTCGCTGCTCGGGCTCCAAAGGGCAGCAGCGCCGTTTGATGATCCCGCGATGTTCTCCGCGATAATCTCGATACTCGTTACGAATCTGCCGAATGGTACGCAGCGAGAAATCGCGCGTCGCGTAGCGTCGCACCGCTAAAGAGAGTAGCGCGCGGTGCGGCGCAACAACTCGTACGTCTTCGGCGAAGCGCAGAAATCAGGGTCGTTAACACCGGTCCGCGCGCGCTCGGCGGGTGCGCCGCGCTGCGCCGACGCGGATCGGCCAGCGGGTGGGCGGCGGAGGGGAGGGGTCGGCATCTTCCTTTTTGGATTATGTGCATGCATACACACGTACCCCCTCGGCACGGAACGCGAAGGATATACACATTGATTGCATTTTTGCGCGTCCGTGCCGCGGTAATAATGCTAATTTGGTAAGTAGAAATGGGCATCAGCGGGCGGTCGGGCGGACCGTAGAACACACGGTAGCACGGGCAGCGCTAATGCCTCGTTTTTGTCCTCCTCCTTCCTCGCTTTTGCCCTCCTCCTCGTCATCGTCGTCGTCGTCGTCGTCGTCGTCGTCGTCTCCTCGTCCTTCTCCTACTTCTTCTCTTCTCTTCGCGTTCTCCACCTTCTCCAACTGCCCTCTCGTTCCGCCACCGTCTCCACCGCCGCCGCCGCCGCCGCCGCCATCACCACCTCCTTCTCGTCCTGGAGGCTCTTTCTACCTCCACCTTCGCCCCCTTGTCTCTCCACCTCGTCCTCCCGCTCGGTGGGGCTGCACCACCGCCGGTCTCTCGCCTCTTCTTCGTCGGGCGGCCGCCGACTACGGCGGCAGGCGACATAATGACGGCCAGACCTCAAACCTCAAACTCCTAACTGAATCATGAGTCCTCTCCGCTCGTCCGCGCCCGGGACTAACTTCCACAGGCGCGGCTTCTCGATTTACCGCGTTGCGGCTCCCTCCCGGGTAAGAGAGGAGGGCTGCGCTACGTGCGCTCAGGTCGTTTTGTCCTTTTCGTTTCGGCGACTCTCTCAGGGCCGACTTTTGTGTTGTATTGAATCGCAAACGACCGGGGCAAACGGGGCGGGGGGGGGAAGGGGGAGGGCTGCCGCGAGGAACGTGGAAGAACGTGTGCGGATTGCATTTTTTTACAACTCACGCCTCGTGATTGCGAAATAGTCGAGGTTTATCGCGTGTTCGCGCGAGCGCCAACTCGCCAGGGCTTTTAACTTTGTAAATTACCACCCGGGGCCTTCGGCGGAACGGCGTAAGGTGTGCTTTGAGGAGCGGAAAAGTTCGGCTGGATTCATTTGTCAGAGAGCGCGCGAGCGATATCTCGCGCGTCCTAACACCGAGTCCTCGTCGCGACATTAAGTATTGTTTAAGCGCGCCTTGCAGTTGCGAAAACGACATTCTGCCGGTTCTCCCGCAGGTCAAAGCGAAAAGTGCCGAGTAGATTATCGCGCAATACCGAATTTCTCGCGGTCATTTAGCTAGTGAAACGAAATTCGGTGACGTCGGCAGCCTCGAATTACCAGCTGAATGCGTTTGCTTAGCAAATCGTCAAGGACTTTCTCGACAATTTATTTCGCAGAGGAAATTCAGTGATGTCGAAAAATTCGAACGATGAGAGAAGTACGTTTACCGAATGAATCATCGAGGATCATTGAAAATTCCTTCATCGTTTATTTACTAAACGCGTTTCTTTTTAATATATGTATATATTTGTATTCTTCAGCTAATACGCAGTTAAGAAGGGACTTGGTTTACAATATGGCCTTATCCTCATTCATCCATCTATTCTTTCCTCACACTCATTTCCTTTACATTATCCTCTTCTACATATGTTTTACATATACCATATATGGTATAATTTAAAAAATTTTAAATTAATATTTCAGTACGCTATTATTTCTTTTATCTTCTTAAATCATCTTATTTTACTGTTTTCCTATCTAATTTTTGTGTACCCAATTTTTGCGTTTTAAATGAATTCCTTAATTATATCTTATTTATCTATCATCTTTTCTACATCTTTATATCCGTTATACCATATGTACACCATCTTCCTTCGCTTTATTATATATTCTTTTTCAGATTTTTAATTCTCCTCTGCTTTCTTTCAATTAATCGCCATAAACGCGTCTCCTTTTTTTCTCTAATAATTCGAGTCCTCCGACGTTAGATTAACTTTTGGCCCGTCGTCATTGCTACGATTGCGTCGGAGATTGCTCGACAAGCGCACGACGCGCTTTGTGGGCGAAGCAGGCTGTAGGGAGGAGGGGAGGGAGGGGGAGGACAGGGGCGCGGCAGTGAAAACTTTTGGGAAACCTTTGTAATGGGTTCAATAAAAAGCACCCCAGTGGGACGCATGTGCTACAATGATCTTCCTTTCAAACCGCCAGTCCGGTCGATCCCTCGTTTGATTCCTGCGACAGGTAATCAATAACCGAGTGGATGGCGTGCGGGATTCTCCGTTTGAGTGGAAGCATCTGGTATAACGTTAAGTCGACGTCGAGTCTGATTTGTTTATCGCGTCAGGCACGATTTGTAGATATCATTATCCGCTCCATCGGCGCAGAAGCAGCGTTATCGCACTTGGCAGCTGCGGCTTTAATCGATGGGATGAATGAGCCTCATTAACTATATCAAATTAATATTCCTCAGACATACGATGAAAAAATACGGAGGCAGGCGGGGGCTAGCGAACCGCTGCGTTTGTCTGTTGCACACAACTTCATTAAGTCGCGTGGTTTGAAGGTGCTGGATTGACAGAGTTCATCATCGATCGAGAAAATGAGAATGACGTTCCACCGCGTGTTTTTCGCGAATGTCTCGAGTTCAATTAATGGCACAAGATGAAAGACGCTTCGACACGGCCGCTTTTTTTCTTCATATGCCCGTCACGTGCGGTCCTCTTTCTCACGAGAGTATCGGGGCCGATGAGGCCGGAGAAGAAAACCGCCTCTTACCCGGTAACTGTTAGTTCTTAGGGGTTTTAAAAGGGGTTGAAAGGACATTATACTGATGTGCGGGGGAAAGTCGAGGTTGACATTTTACTGAAGTCACTGGTACGAAACCGTTGCCGCTGCGACGAGGACGAGAGGTTTTACGCTTTTAATGTTTCAGGTCGCGCTACGAGTGCGCCATTAGGCATCTTGTAAAATGAAGGGGAATTACGTTTGCGTTATTACTCGGCGAACGGTGCTCTTAAAAGACACACGATTCGGCAAAGAGTGGTATCGTTTACATAGACCGCGGAGCGCATATCTGCTATCCCGGGCTATTCATTTATCTTTCGTTATTCGCAGTCGCGCGATGCGACTCGGGCGATCTTATTTCCGGGTGAAAAATGAACGGGACCGAAATTCCAACGCGAAAGCAATTTGCGAACGAGAATGGCGGCAAAAAAATGCGTGACGGGCGAATAATTATTACTCGCGCGACACACATTTTGTTACCTCGCGATTATTCGAATTTTACGCCGGGGGGCAGGGGGGTAGCCCGTAACGAATGGAGAGTGAGTCGATAAATAACAGTCGCGTGTTTGCGTACATCGGCGACGCTTATTGTTGTACTTAACGTTTTTCCGCGTTCACGGTCGCTTTGCGGAATCCGAAGCCGGGGCAAGAAGGCGAGCAATAATTTATGTTGCCTTCTTGACGCGTTCAATCGATGGATCGACTTTTTCTCGCCGATCTGTCGTCAGCTGGCCGGCATTTCGCGCCCCTTATGCGAGCCCGAAGAAGACCGAGTCCTCGGCACGGACCATGACGAGGCGCATATCTTACTAGATATAACGCGCGCGAGAGGACGCCGAGTCTGGAAATACATGCTAGTTGCTGGTGCCGTGCGACAACGATGATTTGCGTGCACGATATGATGAAATCGCAGTGAACAACGGACGGAAAGTTTCTGGTTTCGCGAATTTTGCGTGCCAGTCGCGCGCGTTGCAATTAATAAGCAAGACAGACTCTTGTTAAGCGTTATTAGACGAGGGTAACGCGAGGTGATTTCCCACGAGTCGCAGGGACGAAGGCGCGATCGGCCGACGACAATGGGGAAAACAACGATAATGACGACGCGAAAGCGTAGTAGTAATAAATAAAAGCATCGGGATGAATTCTGAAATCGTAACGACCGGTTCGGGCGCGAACTAGCCGAGTAGCAGCGCTCTGTGAGAAACGCGAAGAAAATCGAAGCGGAGATCTTCGGTCACGGGGTGGCGGGGGCCGAAGGGTGGGAAGGAGGACGAACGGAGCAGGGAGGGAAAAATATAATGGTGACCGGCGAGGTGGGGTGAGTCGGTTGGTGTACCATCGATGGATATCGAGTAGGCGAGTTGGTACGTGAGATAATAAGGCGTGCTCGGGCATGCCGATGGAAACCGCACGCGGCATTATTCAAATTGAATCCGGTAAGAATTATTATTGGCGGGCAACTCGGGCCCGAGCCGGCTCATTCCGCGGGATCGTATTTGCGAATACGAAGAGGAAAAGAGGAGTCGGAGGAGAGGGGCGGGAGGGAGAGAGACCGAGGAGGAGAGAAAGCAGGAGCGAGAGAGGAAGAGATGGAGACAGACAGAGAGAGAGAGAGAGAGAGAGGGGGGGGAGACAAACAGAGAGAGAGAGAGAGAGAGAGTGAGAGAGAGAGAGAGAGAGAGAGAGAGAGAGAGAGAGAGAGAGGGTGAGAGAGAGAGAGAGAGAGAGAACGAGGGTGGTGAGAAGGAGAGAGAAAGGGGGGATGCGCTGAGGGCGCGATCGGGGCGGGGGAGGCGGTAGGAGAAGAAATGGCCGGGAGAGAAGGAGGTGAGGCGACGGTGGAGGTGGCTCGGGTGGAGGGAACGACCTCGTCATCACGACCTCGGCGAATGATCCGCTGCAGTATCGCCCGATGACCCTGGTGTCATTACGCCTCACTCTCTGGACGTCATTACGCTAATGTCCATCTCCTTTTCTTCCTCTCCGTCCCCCCCGCACCGCGTGTCCGCGCGTCGCACCGCGTCGCACCGCACCGTGTCGAGTCGCGTCGTCTCCTCGGTTTTGCCGCTCGTTTCCTCCTCTGCTCCCTCTGCTCTCCTTCTCTCTCTCCTGTTCTTTCTGCTTCTTCTCCTTCTTCTTCTTCTTCTTCTTCTTCTTCTTCTTCTTCTTCCACCTCCTCTTCTCGGCTCCTTCTTCTTTTGTTCCTTCTTCTGGTCACCACACCTTTGCTACGAAGTATACGTACTTGACACGGTTCGCTTTCCGACGCGCCACAGCGAGTAGCGCACTCCGTGATTCCAGTCTTCGGGGAAGCCGAGGAGGTCGTCCTGATTGCTACTTAACCTTCGGGACGTGATCTCCTTTTTTACGCTGGCTGCCTGATTGCGAGTGTTTTTACTGTTATCTACATTCTGCACGGTGAATTTTCTTTCGGGCAGTCGCCCTTTGTGATTGAAATCCTGATGGGCGTGTGCGCCAATAACGATGTCATGGGGCTCGAGAAACTCCAGCGCTCACGCTGTTGTTGATTTAAATACAGCTCGACTAATTTTCACATATTTTTCATTTTACTAGAACAACACTTTACTAGAGCGACACGACAATGTTGTCTCACGCGAAAGAATGTTAATGTTCTCTGAAACTGTCAAAATGCGTAACCTCTGCTCCGGATGACAGCCGCTCGCGATAACCGCAAATCAAAGTAAGCAATGACTTGTATCGGAATCAAGATTTCGAAGTAACCAATTAGCACTGCGGAAAAGAGGCAACAACGTACTTTATGTGCTTATTTTAAAAGAAGCACGAATTTTTACGCTTAGATATCGTCATATCGAAAGTGTAGGTCGTGTACTTATTTACGTATTCAACTCAGCATATTTCTGCTAAACACTCGCGAGGTTCGTTCTTCGGCCCATCCACCCTTCTTCCTGCGTTTCTCGATATTAGCTGTCTCCGATCGAACTGAAACGCATCGTCGAAGCGCCGCGGCCGCTGCAGTTATCGAACGACTATTCGCCCCATAAATTCGCCCGGCGGTTAGCGAAACGCAACGGCACTTAATTAATGAACTCGCGACAGCCGAGCTGATTAGCGGCACGCGATTTTTTTTTCTCCCACCGCCGTAGTGCATCGCGGCGATGGCGAGGAAAACGCGAGGGAGGACGCGATGAAATTTTTATCGCCGTCGTCATCGTCGCACGAAGGGTTCGACGGGCGGCACAGACGTTGCGCGCATAGACGCGCTCGCTCGTTCCGCCCTGGCAAGAGAGAGAGAGAGGGAGAGGGAGAGAGAGAGAGAGAGAGAGAGAGAGAGAGAGAGAGTGTCCGCGGGGGTTGTCTGAGAAACGGCAGGTGTCCTTTCCTGGCTCGAAGACAGGTGGACCTCTCTGCCGGAAACAGCGGCAGAGAGGCGCGTAGACGGGTCGCCCTTTGAAGCCGCGCGAAACAATGCTCGTGGCAGCGCGCGGCCGGCTCGCTGCTTCAACATCGATGAATATTACTGACTATTGTCGCACACTAATTGAAGACTATGCGCGGACGGACGCGTTACTGTTTTTCGATCGGGACGCGAGGAGAGGGACATCTTGCGAGTTCTGCTCTAAGAAATTGGCAGCAGGACCTACCGCGGCAGAATATCGTTTTCGTGTCGTGGACGTGTGACTCGTTGCGAAGAACTTTGATTGTGTCCTCCTCGGGGTGAAAAGTAACTTTTCGATGTCACTAAGGGACGTAATTGCATCACGATACTCGACTCATCAGATACTTATTCTTTGCGACGTTTAGCATGTAAGCTCGCATGAATCGAAATTACTGGTGAAATTACTAGTGTGATTATTTTTACGCAATTTTCCGGAATCCTGTAACTGTAATTGTTTTTTTGCACGGACAACATTTGTCTGGAATAATTCATGATACTAGGATATATTCACACCAAACCCTAACAGAAATTTATTACTGGCTGTAATAAATCGGCCAGTGATAATAAATAATTTTGCGTTCACTGATAATGAGTAACAAACTCGCACACACACACACACACGAATGATAAAATTACTTATTATAACTGGTTAATTTATTACAACCAGTAATAAATTTTTGTAAGGAAAATCCCAATTTATACATCGATTAATTAATAACTCTTTCGAGTATTTTTGAGACATAAAAATTTGTCACTCTCATAAAATTGAGATATTTTTTTGTAACAGTAATAAATAAGTGAAACAGTTTCCTATATATTCGCTGTCTTCAAGCATTTCGAATGACACGACGTATATCCTCGCCGGTCAAGCTGGAATAACACACTCGTGGACAGGAAGTTTCCCCGTAATCTCTCGTGCGAGTTTCAGAGCGCATCCGTCCGGTCCAATGGAAGAATTCTCCCATCGGAAGACGGATGATTTCTAAAACTCACGCAAGAAATTACGAGTGACCTCTCTACCCACGTATCGTACTTTCTCGGCGTAACAACAAACGTAAATACCTCCCACACGGAAAAATTCTCACCAACTCTTCCCCAACCATCGGCCTATCGATTGCAAAAGCACATCTTCCGCCATCTGAGAGGCTCTCACGAGTCAACGTGTCGTAGAATGCGCGCGAGGCTCCGACTCGAGCGCGTGATCGGCGCGTCTCGCGAGAACGACGGCGTTGATTTTCGAAACGAGACGGGGCATTAACGAGACCTGCGGCCACCTTCGCTCAGATCCGCGCGAGAGCAAAGGAGGCCCCGTCGTGTATCACCGACCCTCCTCGTCCCTTCTCGTTCTCTCGTTCCTTCGCGCGGATTTCGCTTCGTAGGCAGGCAGGCAGGCAGGCAGGCAAGCAGGCAGGCAGGCAGGCAGGCAGGCAGCCATCCCGCTCGCGGTCCGTTCCGAACCGCAGACCACACCGGACAGCCTCGCGCGCGCGCACTGGTAATAACCCTTCGCGAGGGTGAATACGGTTAGCGAGGTCCGTCCTGGGTTAAAGCCCCGGTTGAGTCCCATCGTCTTGGGCACAGCGCTGCGTTCATCGCCGCCACCGCCACCACCGTCGCCGCCGCCGCCGCCGCCGCCGCCGCCGCCGCCGCCGTGTTTTTACGGTTCATAATTCAGTCGAGTGTATTTCAAACGCCTGCCAATGCGGGACCGTAACGCCGATGTGCTCGCCGTTTCGCGTCGTTCGAACGGGGCCCGCCGAGGCGGGCCTGAGCGCGACGTACCACACGTACGGGACGTACGGACGAGCAACCCCGGTATTACGAGGCGTCACTCCGGAGCGCGGAGAGATTTAAGATCGTCGTACGCGACGCGAAAACTCGTCACCCACGATTGCCCGGTTATTTATGCACTCTCCTCCATCGGCCGTCGTGGATGGATAAGGCCCGCCGGAGTGCCTTAAGCGCGCCCGCGCCCGGCGGACAATATGTGCGGTTAGATGGCCGTAACTACGACGATGTTTTACGGTCGTCTTAAAAATGCCGTCGGGGATATATTTTCGAAGGACAATGTCGTTCTCCCTCGATGCACCGCCTTCGGGTGGCAGCCCCGCGAGTTCAGCCGGTGCGGCACTCCGCGCTCGTTGCCTCGTGTACCCCTCGAAGATGCGCAAGCGAGATCCCGCGAACGGGCTGTCAGTTAAACTCGCTCGTGCGCTTCGTCTTGGAATCGTTGAGTCGGTCTGTTTGCGTACTCACATGATGTGTCTGCAATACTCGTTCGCGAAATGGTCCTCGCACATATTTCTCCGAGCTGCTTGGGAGCGCATCAAGTGGTCACAATTGCGAGTCACTGGTCAAGAGTTTGCGCGATAATCGACTTACGGGAAGAGTCGAAATGACAATACGTGAGGCGGTGGACGTGAAATTTTGAATGGAGGATTTGAGAAAAATATAACTGTCCTTATTATTTTCTCGTCATCAGATAAGAGTGTAATGAAGGGCTCATGTTTACACCGTGACTCGTCACATCAGTTGCAGTCACAACTGATTATCACACAAATGTGACCATTCCAGAGCGAAAGATGTGTGAGAATCATGTTGCAAACGAGTTCCCCTTAATTTATCGAAAGGACGGCCCGATGCAATTACGCTTTTCAAGTACACCTCGCTCGGAACTTGCGATCGGTTTGCGTCGCCTTCGGAGCGGAATCAAAGTGCAGCGCAAAGAGTGAGATCAAATACAGGCCAAAAATCGCCTGTTTCCTCAGCCTTCAAATCCGATTTGAATTTGGTGCTAAACGACAGTTATATTCAAAACATTAATCCTCCGAAAGTTTCAGATTGAGCCCATTCTTTATCTCCAAGATATGATGGGTCAAAGTTCGCATCAAGTGCCTTATCCACTGCTTCAATAAGATTTATATGCAGAAAATAAGAACGCGATATATGATCATGAAGAATAAAATCTTACATATAAATGTACATACGTACATGTGTGTGTGTGTGTGTGTGTGTGTGTGTGTGTGTGTGTGTGTGTGTGTGTGTGTGTGTGTGTGTGTGTGCGTGCGTGCGCGTATATGGGTCATATTCTCTTAATCCGTTAATTCCCATAGGTAACCTAAAGTGGATTGCATGAAAGTGACTATACGATGTAACCGAGAATAATAATTATTGACGAGAAAATATTGTCAAAATAATTTGTCCATAACTGAATTGCTCAAACAATTTATTGCAAAAATGATTTTCGGCAGGAAGTAATGGTGCCATCTCATTCAACAGAGAAAATCACACTTTAATAATGTTCCATACAGGCCTGAGATTGCAAGTGTTATTAAAAAAGCAACAAAAAAACAATCAATGAACAGCCCAAAGTTTTATCCCGGCTCTGACCATGCCTAAGCAAACTACAATGGCTCAAAACCGACTACTGGATGTAAGATTTGATCAAGAGTAATGATTATTGGTGAAGAAAAGAGTGTGAAAACAATTTCTTTCAGTATAATTGCTTAAATAATTTATTGTAAAATTGATCATCAGTTGAACATGATGGCGTCTTGGTTCTTGCAAGATTGATCGCGTGCTAGTTCTTCTCAATGCCTACTGTGAACGATTCCTTGCGAAGTTATCATGCGGCAGTCGGTTACCGAAGTCACCGAATCATGAGAGGCATGGGGGGGACTCACGCTGATCAAGCACCCCAAATCGTGAGAGATACAGAGACTCACGCTAATCAAGTACCATCTGAAATGGGTCAGAACAGTTGATAAGAACGTTGATGCACAATGCGAACTTTAGCCCCTCATATCTTGAAGATAAAGAGTGGGCTCAATCTGAAATTTTCAGGGGATCAATGTCTTATATATAACTATCGTTTAGCACCAAATTCAAGTCGGATTTCAAGGGTGAAGAAACAGGCGATTTTTGGTCTCACTCTTTCAGCGTGGCTCGCGAGTATACCGGAAGCTATCGTGCCGTTTGTCGACGTTAGAGCGCGAGTCCGGTATTTCCTCGGAATTCTCCTCGCCACGACGATCGTCTCGCGATAATCTGTTTGTCCTTTGGCTCCTTTTCAACGAGTACTCGCCGACTTTATTTGGGAATATCTCTCGTGGACGCTCGCGAGTGGCCGCCGCCGGAGCGGCGGGATATTATATTTTCCAACGCATTTTTTCTCTTCTTACCTTCTTATACGTATCCCCGTAACGTGAATAAATTCGCGATGCCGGGCAGCGAGGGTTGGGGAGAAAGGTTTCTCGTGTCTCGACGAGAATGTACTTCGACCGGTAACTATTGAAATGATCGGCAAGTTCTCTCCCCCTCAGCCACTCTTCCCTTCGCCTGCTCTTCGTTCTTTCCCTCGCCCTCTCGCCACTCGGCCACGGATCGCTGTTGCACTTGTAAGCGTGTCGACATGCACACCGCCGAGTGGAAATTTTGCCGCCACATTAATCCTGCAAATTCCGTCGAATCTGCTCCAATCCCCAATCTCGACATATTGTTCTTCGCGTCAATCTCGCGACTCTGCTGTCACGTCCGCGTCGATCATCGCGAGGTCATCTCTGTCGTACAAACACTCTCTGACTTCTCTCGACATGCTATTAATCGTATCAATTTCGCGATTGTATTCGCGTTGATTTCACGAAATTATTTGTCACGCGGACGTCCCGAAACATCGTTATCCGCGTTAATTTCACGATCGTACACCCGGTATCGCACCGCGGCTCGGGCACCTTTCTTTTTCATACAATTCGCATTCTACCCATCACGGATGTACATTCGTACATGTAGCGTTGGAGTGAGCGGTTGCAAGGTTTTTGGGCCGCGATCGCAGCAGCGAACGCGTCTGCAAGCGCGGCAGACGGCGACGGAGGCGCGCGTGTTGCACGTGTGTAGTATAAGCCGCACGCTAATTCGCGTTGCAGGCAGGTTGAATGTTCCCTCCGTGGCCGCGCGCGCACAATGCACGTGCTGTACAGCGTGTGGAGCAGCGAGAGATGCCTCCGAGGTGTTACGGCATAACTCCGTGATTATCCGCAGCGCGCACGCGCGCGCGGTCGTCCCGGGGAAAATGATATTCAGATGAGAAGGAAATCAATTCCACGATGGAATCGGCGAGGCTTCGATTAGAGAAGCGTAGCGATGCAACGCCGGTCGCGGCGGAGCGGGCTGGATAGAGCGGCAAGGAGGGAGGGAGGGAGGCGCAGCGACGGAAAGTGGATTAAATTCCGCCGGATGTGTTTCTTTTTGGACGCGACGCGGAATCGATATGGCTCGCCTTTGAAACGGCTCTTTCGCGGCACCGTTTATTTATTTCAGTCGCGCGGGACGCGCGCGCGCGCGCGTTCTAGGACGGACAGGCAGACGAACGGACGGGTTGGGGGCGGGAGGGGGGGGGAGAGAGCAGGCAGGCAGGCAGGTCGCGATCGCGTCGCGAAATGGCATGTAAAATAAAACCGCTGCGCGCCCCCGACGTCGATATCTCTCTGCAGGCGTACCCATTGAATTCATGTAATATTACCGCGTAGCACGCTGTAATGGAGCCGCGCGCGGTGCCTCGTATATTCCCCGATACACTTCCGTGTGCTCGCGCTTCGCATTTTATGCCTCCGTTTTAATCGAAAATGTAATATCGGTAACTCCATTACTGAAAATCCGCCTGGCGAGAGATCGTTTTATCCTTTACGCGTGGAAAGCACAGCCGAGCGGACCGCGACGCTCTCTCTCTCCCTCTCCCCCGCCCCTGTCTCTCTCTCTCTCTCTCTCTCTCTCTCTCTCTCTCTCTCTCTCTCTCTCAGCTTCCGCCACTGCACTTTGCCGCGTTGAAGCCACTTTTAATTTCGCAACGCACGGAGCGATTTGTTGAATGGGAGGGATTCTCCTTTCTTCCTCGTCGTCCTCGCGGTGGAAACAATGATATAGAAACGATGGCCCTCGTTATCGTATCGTGTATTTAACGTTCGAAGCAACTGAAGACCGCGTAATCACGAGTTCCTTCGATAACGACAATATCTCGTAATGGCTCGAAAGCCGTACGCAGACTTGTAATTAGATCGCCTCATTTGGGGTTAAACGCGCGGCTGGGATAAGAGCCGACGAAAGCCGGCGTCTGACGCGCGCGCGGCTCAAGTCACCTGGAATGCCAAGAGCGTGCTAGGCTCTGGGCCTTTGTATTCGCGTCGTCCGTCTCTCTCCCTCTCGGACGTTGCTTTTATACTTCCGTTTTTTCACTCTCATTTTGCGATATAGTTCCTGACCGGCTTGCGCGCGTTCCTCTCTCGCCTTCCCCCTTCTCCCCCTTTCTCTCTTTCTCTCTATCCGTGGCACACTTAATTGGCGATAAAACCCCGCGGCCTCGTAAAAAAATCTCGCCTACCCCCACATTGTATTAATTAGAGCCCTTATAATGCCTTAAATAAGGCGCAGCTTAGTTATGGGTTGGCCGAGCGAAGTTGCGCCGCTGTTATCTCGCTAGTTGCCTCCCTCCTTTTTCTCTCCCTTCCTCCACCTCCTCCTTCTCTTTCTCCACCTTCTCCTCCTCCTCCACATCCACCACCCTGCTCCCTTCTGCCCAGCTCTCGAGAGATCCCTGAACGACCAATTATCAGCCATAATATCATCGGGGCCCGCTGGGCCCGGATTAATCGTATCCGGTTTCCTACCTCGCGGAAAAGGTGCCGTAAAAGAATTTTCTGGGCGAGCAGGAAATACCTGAGGGCGCGGCAGTAAAATGTCAAAGCAGAACGCGCCGCGTTTTGCGCCCTGCAATGTTTATCGATTCTTACGCGGCCGCACGGTGCAATTATCTTGACGTGCGATCGAGCAACGTCGTGAGGGAAGCAGAACGGGAAGAACGGAATTCCGCCGTTAAACCTCTCCGATCGCGAGCACATGTAAGAGGGGGAGGGGGGGGGGCGGGAGGAAGGGCAGGAAGATATTTCTCTAATCGGCGATGATAAACTCTGGCAATTGAAAGCTATGGTTTTCGCCCAAATCGTATTCCGGGAAGTCGCGAATCTATCAATTTGCGTCTCGACGCGCGAGAGCAAGGTTTCTTTTTCAAGGGAGGTTTGCTATTAAAAGTGCCGCCTTTCGGATTCGCCTGTTTAATGACGGGTCGCGAACTTGTGCGAAGATCGCAGAGCAGATTGCAGATGGACTGTGTACCGATCCTGGAAACGGAGTTATAAAAATGAACGCCAGCCTGTACAATGGCGCCTTAAAACGGCTATAATTTAATATTCCCGAGATTAGATGCGCCGGAAATTCGTCGCCCGCGGCGCGGAATCGAATCGCCTACTCGCTAAAAATCGACCTTATACAGCGCTAGCGTCGCTAAATTGTTATCCTCGCGTCGGCGGTTTCTCTCTCTCTCTCTCTCTCTCTCTCTCTCTCTCTCTCTCTCTCTCTCTCTCTCTCTCTCTCTCTCGTATAATTCCCAGAAATGAAAATCAATGTTATCCTGTCGCATCTGCCAGAAATTGCGAGTTTTGCCGAGAGAGCTTACTCCTTCTTAATTCTTCAAATTCAATGAATACAGGCCGCGATAAATACAGGGTTACTCTCGAATAACACCAAAGAGGTTCTTTCGTGAACTCTCCGCTTGATGCATGTTTGTTTTTTCTCCTTTTTTTAACGAGAATTCCACCAAAATACTACTCTCTCGCGTGTGCCGCGTGTATCTCTGTCCCTCCAAGTGTCTCTGTAAATCAAACATAACTAAAACAACGCTGAAATCAAATTCGATCGCGAGATCAATATCCGTCCCGTTCGAAAACGCAAGTCACACAGCGGTGGGACATGCATTGTCCCGACAATTCAAAATCTCGAAATTCGGAAACTGCGATAATTTCCCGGAAAGTTATAATACCGAAATTTCAATACCGAGACGATATCTCGAAATGCAATCTTTCCGAATTATGGAGAGCCCTTAACGCGAATGCGCTACAAATGGATAATAAAATGTCATGCACTGGTGAACGTGTGGGATAGGTTGAATGACAACTCGCCTGTGGGAAACTTTATATCATTGGCTCATGTATTATTGAGAAAAAGATTAAAATAAAAATGAAAGACAAAGACGGAAGGCGAAATTAAACGTATTTATACAATTATAGTTAAAGATATATGAAATTATCGTGGTGTACAAAACACGATAACTGTTATGTGAAATCTGCGATTTATTTATCTTAGATACATTTTCAAACGCGATCAAACTATACGTTCAATATTTTTTTAAGGGTACATACAGCTATATTTCCCGACATCCCGTCCCACAAATATTTCCATGTAATGGCTTTTCGGAAATATTGCATATCTTGTAAATATTAAGTTGGTCCAGAAACAATTGCGGTTTTTCATCATTTTACTTTGGCGCCGTTTTTTCTAGAAAGTTATCTTTTCCATAATTCTACCTTGTAGGAATAAACAAACTTGTTTCCTATTGGGAGAAATATGTGCAGGCAACGATCTTTATTTTAATTAAGAAATATAATTTTATTTAATGTATGCGTTTTTATACTCGACACGGTAAAACCGCAATTACTTTTGCACCAATCTAATAATTCTGGATTCACCTTTGCGTTTCGGTGTTATGAGTCTTCGGGCATGCTCCCGATATTTCGGCAAAACTGCATTTTGACATGTCGCTGTCTCGGCACCATGACTCTTCGGCTTCTGTTTCTAAAGTTCGCCGTAATTTTTCTTCCTCGGAATAACGCACGCCCTGTACAGAGCGTCGGTCGCGTCGGTGGCGAGCGGATTTCGCGTTCGCCGCGGCGCGCTGCTTAACCGCGACGGTCCGCGCTGGTTCCTGGGCGTCAACGGCACGCGCTTGGGTGGGACTGATACCCGGGACCCATTGGGGTCTTATTCCTGCCTTCGATACTTATCGCGCGGGCGCGCGCGCACTGGACTGCATATAATTACAATTAAAAGAGATCGCTGCCGATAACGAAGACGACCTCCGCGGTACACCTTCCCGCAGGTTCCCTTCGATTCTCTCCCAGTTCTCCCCGGGCTCTCCCTTCTCCCATCTCACTCCCGTCGCCCCCACCGCCCCCTCTATCGACTCTTACGGTCCAGCCGATGCATCTACCTATATGGTTAAGGGGGCCAGATTACGGGGAGGGAAGAATGGTGGCATAATATCCGCTTGAACTTAAGTTATATTCCTCCTCGTGCAGCCGAGATATCGGTGCGGAGGTGGAGTTCGGTTCGAGGGTATGCTAATTCCGGCCTCGGGCCACCACGCAGCCCTTAATAGCCAGCTGAGCAGCTCTTATGCCGGCAACTAGCGCTCGTATATACAGAGTGAGAGAGAGACAGAGAGAGAGAGACAGAGAGAGAGAGAGAGAGAGAGAGAGAGAGAGAGAGAGAGAGAGAGAGTGAGAGGGGAGTTGGAGTGTATCTCGTAGTTATAGAGGCCTCTCCTCTCGGAGTCGACGGTACCGTCGGCGAGAATCACCGGTTTTTCGGAATGTTAATGTCCCGGCGGGGGCGCCCCTATATGGGCTCACGACGGCGATTAGCGCTCGTACGTGTAATTGGGATAATGTGTTCTCTCTCTCTCTCTCTCTCTCTCTCTCTCTCTCTCTCTTCCCTCCTTTTTCGTTCCCTCGCAACTCTCCACCTCACTCCTTTCTCTCTTTTTCTGCGATCGCTCGTGTTCGCGCTGTACGCGCCGTTTTTATTATCATTTAGCGAATTCGCCAATGATAAAGCTGTACGCTTGACATATTCGAGACAGTGCATTTTTCGTTGATTTTAGCCGCTTGTAGCCGCTCTTTTTTGTTACTGTTATCAGCCCTCTAATAAGCGCAAATTTTTGGCGCCAATATTTCTCGTGTATGTAATTACAAAATGTTCACGTCTGAACGTTTAATACACGCGTGATGTTACCACGTATAGATTTGTAATGAAAGAAAATATTTTCGGACTTAGTCTCACCGTAAACATTATTAAAAATGTTAGAAATTCTAAATATGAAACTGCATCAGATTCCGTCCGCTTGTCACAGCGTTAAAAGCTAATTTACTCAACCTTCTCGGGACATGTGTTGCATATTTTTTTCTATCTATATATTTGCGTTATTTGCACTTCGTTTTGTACAACTGTTACGCAATTCGTCGTCGCAACATCCTCTCCGACGCGCGCGTCACACGTAGTGCTTTCCCGGCCGTTCTTATAATCATCCATCACAACTCGCAGCGACTTATCGAGTGATCAAGTAAAAGGAAGAATCGCGGGGAGAGCTCTTCCTTCAGGAGGCCGGAGATATTAAATTCTGTAATAATGATCGAGCGCGTCCCAGTCGCAAAGCCGTTGACCTCTCGCCACATGTCCTTCGAACGGTACGGATCCACAGCGTTCGCCACACGAAGTCCTGCGCAAATTCAGCTCGCGAAAGGCCGGGTCCATCCACGAGGGATCATCCGACACCTGTCGGCTCGAAAGCCTCGCTCGGCCCCGCGCGCTTTTTCGGTAGGCCGGCCCTCTCCCGCGCGCGCTCTCCTCTCTCTGCCGCGCGCGCGCGGCGCGGCATGGCACGGCGTCGCAGGCACGATCGATCGATCGTTATTTATCGGCTAATTCGTCTCCATTTAGAAAAAACATCTGCCCGGGACGAGCGCTTTTGCACCGCCGGCAACGACGTCGGGCCCAACGGCGAACAATTCTTAGAGCGAGCGAGCAGGCGAGCGAACCGACGCCAGCCCCGACGATTCCTACCTCATAGGCAGATAATCGCCTTTGATTTCTCTCTTCGATTCCTCCCTCCTCCCTCCCTCCCTCCCACCCACCCACCCACCTTACCCTGCCTGCAGTCTCCCCCTGCTCCCATCCCCGAAGAGCCTTCTCTTCTCGCCGCGCCGCGCCAACCCTCATCTCCTTCTCTCCTCTCGAGAGTCCGCGCGCGATCGGAGAGATCACTCCCTTCTTATATAATTACCTTATTTCCGAATAATTGGCCAATTTATACTCGAGTCTCAGCTGAAAACAATCCGCCTCTCTCGCTCTCCGTCTCTCGCTATCCCAGTCTCGCTTGTGTGCCCTCACCACCCCGGCCGTGTCCGGCCACAGTGTGTGCCCCATAGGGCCCTGTAGAGCGGTTATTTTATGTATATGGGAGTGTGATTAGATCAGGCCCCGCGCGCTCCGCTCTGCACGTGTGTGTGTGTGTGTGTGTGCTGCTGCTGCTGCTGCTGCTGCTGCTGCGTGAGTGTGTACGTGTGCGCGCGAGCGTATGTGTGGGTATGATAATTCTGCCCGTAGGGCTTCGTGGGGCAGTCTCCACCCACGCCACGCACACACCACGTACGCTCTTGTACTCTCTTTCTGCCCCCTCTTCGCCCCCTCGCTATCTCTCTCTCTCTCTTTCTCTCTCTCTCTGCCTCTGTCTCTGTCTCCGTCTCTCCCGTTCCCTCCATCTCGCACCTCTACGAGCTCGTCTTCGTCTCCGTCTTCCCCATTCCGCGCTCTCCCCTGCTGCCCGAGCGCGCGCCTCTGCCTCCTCGAGCTTCTCTCCTTCCAGTCCCGCGATTCTGCAATTCCACGTTCTACCGTACGGTAACATTGTAATCTTCCCCCGCGCCGTGCATTTTTGCGCGCCACCGCGCGCGCTCCGCTCGTTTCGGCCCATTTGGATTCGCGCCCCGCGCGACCTCGAATTAGAGATCACGCAGGTACGCCGTCATCCGGATGGATGTCTCGGGGATTTGGGTCGTCCCGAGTCGCTCTGGAATTGCAGCTCGCGCTCGTTACTCACGAGGCGACCACGAGAGCGCGAGAGCTCCGTCGCGGCTCCTCGAACGGATGATTGCACGGAACGGATGATTGCTCGCACGACGCTAACGTCGTCGTCGTCGTCATGTTTATAATCTATTTACGCGGAGATCCGTCGGACGCGCGAAGCGAGATACGCACAGCGTATCGCGGCCTCCGCCGTCACTTGATTTCGCTCGTGCGCGGCGTGTCGGAGCAACGGCTTTGATATCGTACCCGGCGCGTATCCAAGGACGAGGAGCTTTCAGAGAAAATACGTTCGCCGTCTGCGTTTCTGAATTTCGTAAACATGATATGCGCAGGAATTACGTTGGCATCGGGCCAGAATTCAATTTGTTCCTTAAAAACGCGCAGCCGCATGCCAACACGAGAAATTGGAGAAATTCCGGAATGTTTTGGGAGCTGTGCACGGAGGGCACGCAGATCGCGTCACACTCTAGTTTTTTCAGCGACAATCTCGTCGCACGCGTCGACCTCGGTCTGTAAAATCGTCGGTCTTCGCACGAATCGTACGAACGATCCTCCGAGTCGTCGATTACGACGATTAACCCTTTGAGCGCGGGGCTCTTTAGGATGAAACGACGGAATACTTTGGGCTGTCGTGAATCGATCGGTGAAGGAAATTGAAACGTCTCAACCGATCAAGAAGCGATGAACCGAAACGAACGAAATCTTATTTAATATCGTTGAAGTACACAAAAGAATATATGAATTTAAATGTCCATCGCAACATTTATTAACTGCTGCTTATGTCGACGGAGTATAATCTGGAAAACACCTACTTACACTGCAAAAAAGAAAAATGAGAAATAGGGACGAGAAACATTTATTCACAGAGGATGCTAATGACGTATTAATTTGTGCTAATATACATATTTTTACGTCAAGAGTAAATTGCTTTCGAATAAGAAGATACACATCTTCTCAAAGAATAGCTCCTCATGAGAGCTATCGTTTATTCCATGTAGACAAAATAATTTGAATTTAAGTAAATATGTGTTATTAGCACTCATCAAATAATAAATATTTTTCATCTTTTAGATATATCTCTTTTCTCAATGCACATTATCTTAAACGTCATTCTGATCATTCCTTCGTTGCAAACGGCATCGATAGTCTTGCAAACTTTGTGGAGAATCTCGCGATCATAGAGAATTGTGCGGGAAACAGTCTGAGAACGATCAAGTCTTTCTCTCTCTCTCTCTTTCTCTCTCTCTCTCTCTCTCTCTCTCTCTCTCTCTCTCTCCCGCGTTTTCCTCCAGAAGAAAGCATTCCTCTTTCGCGCGATCAGAGCCCCTACTTCTGGAAGCTGAGATACATGATGTCCCACGTTACACTTTCACGGTGTGCGGCTCGCTTCGAAAAAGAGAAAAGGAGAAAGGTCATCGGCGGAGCATCCATACGCGCGGGAGAGCAAGGAGAGCGAGCAAGAGAGGACGAGCAGAGGGATGAAAAAACCGGGCCGATCGAACAACCGCCGGACCGAGGGGAGAAGAGAGGCGAGCGCGAGTGTAGCAATTAACTCGATGCTTACGACGATAATTAGCGAAGGATCGAATGAGGCATCTGGTCGGCGGCGACGGCCGAATCGGATCCCGTCCTCGTCTCTCTCTCTCTCTCTCTCTCTCTCTCTCTGCCTCCTCTTGCCTCCTTCCCTGCCGCCCCCTCGCCCGTACCCGCATTTACCTACGTAATTATCGTTATGATGATTATAACCGCGCTCGGCCATGGCCGTTGCGATACTTGCGCGCTGCGCGGCAACGCGATCTCCTCCGCTGCGTCTTTTTCTCCGTCTCTCTCTCCCTTATTTTTTGCCTCCTGCCTCATTCTTCTCCCGATATCCTCTCCTCCATCTGCTCTTCGCCACTTGGGGACTTAATTGTTTAGAATTTGCCGCGATCGAGATTAGCCTCGTTGACTTGGCCGCGCTGCGCGCCCAATGTTCTTCCATCGCGTCAAACACGCAACAAGTGCATTTATCAAGCGTTGAGGCGGAAGGCTAGTAAGAGCCGCGTGTTTGCACTCCGCGCGTCTCTCACCTCCGCTCTCATATATCGGTGCATAGATGTATGATTTAGGCGATACTTGCGCAATTAAAACAGACTACTCGCAGCGAATCGAATGAGAATATAAAAGACCTGTGAAAGCGGGCTACACTTCACAGATTTGGTAGTGTAAGAGAAATCAAATGACACGTTGTTACTTGAAATTTCCCAAAACCGAGGAGTCTAACCGTTCAAACAATATCATCAAAGTTAAACTTCTCTACTGTAGAATGCTATCGCTTGATTTATTACACTTCACCTTTAAACGATTAACACGACGACCACCTCTACTTTGCCTCTTAAGGTAAAAAAAACGTTTCCTCATTTCCTTCGGTTTTATTCAAATACTATCTATCGATAAGGTAAAGTGCATCGTTATGCAAATGTGAATAATTGTCATAAGAAATCACCCGCGTCAGGTGACAAATGAGACGCATAACCGACGCAAAGAACCGATATACGCGACGCGCGAAATTGCATTAACCCATTAATGCCGGCTGGGACAGAAATTTCGCGTTGATTTCAATGTTATGAATTTTTATGAAAATGCTCGGAAATTTTAATCCAAAGTACATTACTAGCAGTTTTCGAGGTCGCTCTTTCCGAATCCATTGCAAGAATCATAAAAAAATGAGATTGTATTGATATGTAACGTTTTTTTTCCAAAAAAATGTGATTTTTTCTCGTCAATTTTTTTTTAAATCATGGATTTCATCTTGATAAAGATGTTAAATATTACTGAAAAGTACTCCAATCGTGTCCTCGAGACTTGTACTTAAAATATATGTAGTTCTGAAATTTTTTGCAATTTAGTAATTTTAATATAGCGACCATATGCATGTATCATCATAGATATCGCCGGATCCTTGGGAACTCGGTCGAATAACTCGTTATGAGCGCATTTTTATGAAAAATTATCCAAAATAAAATTTGTCCTATTGATCGCGTTCTTTCACGTGGTAGGCCCCAAATTTGGGATGTATTTTTGGAGTCTAACGGCGCCTAACGTTGATTTTTTAGTGCAAAACATATTTTTTATTACAGATTTGAAAAGTACAGAAAATTTTACGTCCAGATATGTATTTTTGAAATTACAGGTCTCGAGGACACGATTGGAGTACTTTTCAGTAATATTTAACATTTTTATCAAGATGAAATCCATGATTTAAAAAAAAATTTACGAGAAAAAATTGCATTTTTTGGAAAAAAACCGTTACAAATCAATACAAACACTCATTTTTTATGATTCTCGCAGCGGATTCGGAAAGAACGATCTCGAAAACCTCTAATACCGTACTTTGGATTACGTACTTTGGATTACAATTTCCGAGCATTTTCATAAAAATTCATAACATTGAAATCAACGCGAAAATTTTGTCCCAGCCGGCATTAATGGTTTAATTCGGCACATATTCGGCGCGAGACTCGAACTCGAGTTGAGCGTCGAAATAACCGCTGGAGATGAACGCGACGGTAAATGCGGAATTCCGTGCGCTCGTACGGAAAAATTCGAGCGAGTGAGCAAACGAGCGGGCGCGTTATATTCGTCCACGCGCGAAAAACGCGGGACGGCCGGAGATGGACGGAGGCGTGCGACCCTGAAAAACTGCACTCGCGAGCGGGTGAAGCGCGGACGGGAAATACACGGCCACCGTCGTAATTGCCGGGGACCGGTCGTCGGACCGGGGAGCGGGGGAGTCGTCGGGTGAAAGTTCAGTTAATTCGATTAGAATCGCCCTGGCGTATATATTCGCGGTCAGGATTCGCCGCGAGCGATCCGCTCCGTCGCGGATAACGCGCGGGCGCAGAGTATCCGCTCGGCGTGCGGATTATGAGAGAGGTCGGGATCGCGGCGGTACCCCTGTTCCTCGAAGTCGTGTTAGGCACTGTCGGACTTCCTGGAGCCGATGGGTCCGTTTGATAGTTCTGTTTCGTGGCCGCGCCGCGCCGCGTGCGCGAGATTTCTAGGTCAGGCAAATTAATTTCAGTACGATCGATGGGGATTCCTTCTGCCGGTGGATCCCTCGCTGTTTTGCGGCCACTCGGCCGGGTCTCCTCCAGTGAGAATTTTTCGCCGTTATCTCTCGACGGAGGGGGGGGGGGACGGGGGGACAGGGGAGAGAAGAAGCGTGCGTGTTACTAAATCGCGGGCGAGTTTGCGGCATTTTTGCCTACAACAATAACAACAACAACAACAACAACAGCTTTTTCCGATGTTTAAAGGATCGTCTCGCCATCGAGAGACATCGTACGCGAGTGACGCCCGCGAGACGAAATGGAAGCACCCGCGGATCGTTTTCACGCTCTCATATGGCGTGATTTATACGCCTATTTTCGCGAGAGCAGCAAAAGCAATTCAATAAAGAAGAATTTCTTGCCCCGGGGCTGCCCCGGGCTCGCATGATCGAAGACTATCTCGCTTGGACTACAATTACCGATTGTAACTAGAATCCTGTTGCATAATGTTTGCGTTAAATAATGCATGGCTCCGTTACAATTGCTGAGATATGGCGGCGATCTATCTCTGTGGCAGAGTTATTACGAGCTCATACACCATGTGGATTTATCACACCCGGCAAATAAACTCCTACGATATCGAGATATTCCCGTTAAGAATACGGTCTCATCTCCTCCGTTCGATACCGCCGCCTCTTAACAAATGGCTTTCTTTCGGCACAATGCGAAATCAGGCGAGTCTCGCTTTAAACGCGCGCGCCGCGCCGCGCGGCGATTTTCACATTAATATCCATCGCACAGTGCGGAGGCGCACAGGTGTACGTACGGTGAGTTTTTATCACCGCACACACGCAGTAGCGAATGTCACGTGAAAACGACGGCAAAATACGAAGTAACGTTACCGAGAGAGCCTCATTATCGCACGATCTCGTCGCAAGGACGACCCCGAGGAGTCCGAGGAGCCTGCGGGCGCGACCGAACGAATGACCTCCGCGGCGAAAAGCCGCGACCGGTTCGTCTAATTTGCATCCGAGGAACAAGATCGAGGATAATGCGCTGCCCATCCACCCACCTTCATCCGCGGCGGCGGGGGGGGGGTACATCGAACTTGACGCGCGAGCCGGCGGTTTTAACGCCCGACGATGACGACATAAACACTCGGCACCGGAGCATTGCAGGCACGCAGAAAGTTGCCCGTGAAAGAGAGGGTGGCGGGAGGGGGGGCGCGACGGGGGTGGCGGGAGGAAGCTAAGAGGAGGAGGAGAAGGAGGTTGGAGCGAGCGAGCGCAAGGTGGTGGACGGGTGGCAGTAGCTCTGAGAGATGACGAAGGAGCCCTGGGAGCGCGGGGTGGTTCCCCGGATCGATGTGTGTGCCCCCGCCTGCTCTACACTCAGCCACCCTCTGCCTCCCGGCCCCTCGCCGCCCCGCCGCCCGCCGCCTCTGGCCGCCCCTGGGGGTAGTTATACAAATTTCCAAGAGTGTCTGCTTCCACCCTCCGTTCCCTCCAGGCCCCTCTGCGCTCCTCTCATCCTCCTCATCCTACTCCACGTTCGCCGCGCTCCGACCTCTCCTCCCTGCGCCGGGCACCTCTCGCACCAGCTCCCGAGTTTCCATAGCAACCTGGGGGCGGGTCTTTGCATATTATACTCTGTGTGTGACAAGCCGACTCGTTATGTATGCTCGTGTAGGTGTGGGGTTACCCACCCCCGCGCGCCGCATGCCCGCGTGTGTGTCGGTTCGCATGTATATGCGTGTGTGTGTGTGTGTGTGTGTGTGTGTGTACGTGAACGCGCGAGTGCGCGTGGGCGTTTGCATGGAGCGGGGTGCGGGAAGGTTGCAAAGGAATCAAGCCGGAGGTGTGAGCGGAGGCAGATGAGGAATTGTCACCTCCGCGCCGACGAGGAATGACGAGGAGAGCGGCGGGGAGAACTCGGCGGGGTCGATGTAAAAAGTGGGAGCGAGAGGAAGAAACGGAGGGCGCGCGAGCGAGGAGACTCTCGGCGGTGGCCGGAGGAGCGAAAGGGGCGCAGGACGGGGACGGCGGGGGCGAGGGGCCGCCTATGCCGCCTCTTTGTACTTTGCAGGGTTGCTGCAATCTCCCATACCTCGTCGGCGGCCTCCAGCCTCGCGAGTGAGCTCACCCCATCGCCATCGCCGACGAGCCCTGCCACCTACCCGGCGACCTATGCCACCCTCTCGCTGGAAATTCTACGAATCCTGGAATCTCGTATGGAGAAACGAACGAGCCTGCGGGAGGAAGAGAGATGGAGAGGGAGAAAGAGAGAGAGAGAGAGAGAGAGAGAGAGAGAGAGAGAGTGAGAGTGAGAGAGAGAAGGATAGAGAGAAAGAAGGAGCCGGAAAGAGGCCTGCCGCGCGCTGTGATTTCTAGCGAACTCTCCTTCTTTCTTTTCCCCCTGCTTTCCCTCCACCCCTCATTCCTCCCTTTCTGGAGCGCCGCGCGGCGCTTACGGGGTGCCTTTGATTTTTTGAAGGGAATCGGAAGTGACGGTTACACGGGCGGATGGGGTGCGCGTGTGTCTCAGGATGCCCCCAAACGTGATTTCAATCTGAAACGCCGTGAGTGCGGCCGAGGCCGGCGCTCAATCGATGCTGTTACATTCGCGCCCCGCGAAATGTCCGCTCGCGCATTCTCATACTGCCGTGCTCGCTCGTCGGATTTCAGCCGGTATATTCTCGCCCTCGCTCTCTTCATTCCACCGAGGACAGTCGCTTCTCCGATCGGAGCACCTTGCGTTTCGTTTAATTCTCACGTCGCGAGACACCGAGACGCTGATGAAATCCGAGACACACGACGACTCGTACGCGGCGTGTGTTTCCAGTCGTCGAGTAGTCATCGATGTTTCATCAATGTTACCGCGTCTCTCAGGCCCGTTTGTAGTTCCTCGGAGGAGTCGCGGGCGACGCCGCGTGTGCCGCCGCGCCGGGGAGCCGGCGCGGGCCGCGATTTCAATTTAGCTCGATACGTGCCGTATCTTCCCGCGAGGTCATCGGCGTAGCGCGAGAGCGTCCGTGACGTGGCGTTATATTTCGCGCGTCCTGCCGCGATTATTCCCCGCGTTCGGTCGGCTCGAGACATCGGGAGGACGGATCCATCCGAACGACCGCGAAACGTGTGGGATCGCGCGGGGCGAGCGAGCGATGCTGATGAGAGACACACGGACACGCGAGCGTGCCCATGTGGAAGCACGTTGTTTTCGAGAGAGGTCGTCGCGTGAACTGCGACCGCGTGGAATCGGCTTTCGATCGTGCCCTGGTGTGCGTGAGCATCTCGACGACGACGACGACGTGCGTATTCGCGCATTCGCTCGGGCGCGAGGGTGCCGTCGAGGAGGGGCGCCTTCGTAGCTCGTAGCCGCCTCGCAGGGTGACGTGTTTTTCTGGCAGCCAAGGGGTGCGAGCCCCTAATTATAAAATAAAAAAATCAATATCTTACCCCAAGCAGGCTAAAAAAATAGGGTGACTACCCCCGACGTCTTCCGCCGTAGTCGTTTCAGTCGTTGCTCCCTGACTGCTCCGCTCGCGGGGCTGATTTTTCCATCCTCCGTTTCCATCCCCCCGCCCTGTTCCTCCTTCCCGCCTCGCATCGCCCGGTCTTGTCGCTGTCGCGTTTTCTCCCCCTCCCCCCCTCTCTCTCTCTCTCTCTCTGTCTCCCTCTCTCTCTCTCTCTCTCTCTCTTTCACTCGCCGTCTCGCTCGCTCGCTCTCCTCTCTGTTTCTATTAAGGGTGCAAAATCTTCCTGGCACACTATCGCTAGGGAGGAGGAGGGGTGGGGTGGGGTGGGGGGGAAGTGCAGAAGGGTGGGTGCGCTCGCAGTGTTGGGAGTGCCGCAACAGGGGGGTGGGCGGAATGCGGGGGTGAGACGGCGGGGAGGTGACGTATAACGGATAACGGAAGAAACTGCGCGACTTTATTTCGTTGCGCTTATTGCGTTTCCTGAATTTTTATACGCTGCATGCGGCCCATACTTATGGACTTTTAATGCGCCGTTGGCACGTGCGACACGCCCACCCTTTAAGGATCTGTTGCTAGCAGCGGCGTGCCGTCACGCTCGTGAAAATCCGGACGGCTATCGCGATCTTGTTCCTCAGCGTGCCGCCGTAACCTCTTGATAACGGCGATACCGGAAAGCGACCGATCGCGGCAGAGGAGCGGCGAAGACGCAGAGCCATCGCGAGGAACGCATTCGAGGACGAAGTGCTGAAAAGTTCGCTCGTCGTCTCGAGTGATTCGCGTCCAGTCAATACGCGGCGAGCGTTTATCAGTACCCTGGCTAATACACGTTTGATGCGTTTTGACAAGCTTCACCTCGCCTCCGCGAGATTCGGAATGGCTGCGGGCAGTGTTCGGTGTGCGCCGGCACTCAATCAATAGACACATAAATATCATCTCAGAGGCGAGCCCGTTCTCTCGCCGTCTCCCTCCTACTACCCTCCCTCTCTCTTTCTCTCTCTTTCTCTCCAAATAGACACATGCACACGCACACATACACGCACACACGCTTCATACACTTGCGCATCTCTTCGCGCGTCACACACACACACACATACATAAGCACGTCGATGAAGTTTCCGGGCCGGAGTTTCCGCGATTCCGCCAAGTGTCGATGACGGCGTCGGCGTGGAGTTAGTGGTGGTGCCACGCCACATCGATTCCGAGGATTCGCCGTCGTTTTTGTCTCGTGCGACGACACATTCAAATAAGTAAGGTTCACCCCCGGCGGCCCTTCGTCCTCCGCGAGCGAGGGCGGTGGGCCCCCTGCCGCCCCTTAGGTCCTTCTTTCGCCTTCGCTCGCTTCCCCCTAACGTCGGCGCGAGGGATGGGTCGCGACGAGATTAAAAGAAGAATCAATAGCGCCTCTCACCCCACCCCACCCCCGGCCCCCGCGGAGGTGGATGCCTCCGTTCGCCCCGCTGCCCCTTCGGAACCCCGCAACCTCAAAGGCCCTCGCCATATATTGAAATGCTCTAAGAGAGGACTGCCTCGGAGCCATCCCACCTCCCGGGCTCTTCTGCAACACAGTCACCACCTACGTGGGTGGCGGTGAGAGGGGTGGCCACCCTTTCGCGTTCGCCCTTGCCTTCGTTTCCTACGAACACACTCGCTACTCTTTCGGTTCCTCCTGGACAAACACTGTACGCGGGCGCTTCTTCGTCGTCTTCGCCTTCGCCTTCGCCTTCGCCCTCTTCTTCTTCTTCTTCTTCTTCTTCTTCTTCTTCTTCTCTCTGCTTTTGCTTCTTCTCCCTTCTAGGTTTCACTCCTCGTCCTCTCTGCCTCCTCCTTCCCCCGTCCCCCCCCCGCCGCCGCCGCCGTCGCCGCGGCGTTCCTCCTTTACTCTCCGGTGTAGCTTTCGCGAGCTTTCGCTCCTCTTCTATCTACGCTAGGACACTCGTCGCGCCTCCCTCGCCTCTTCACTGCTTTCTCGTGCTTCTCATCTTTTCAGACCTTTACGAACCCCGAGGGAGGGTGAGAAGGGCGCGAGAGGGGAGAGGAGGCGCTCTCGCGCAGGTTGAGACCAGAGGAATTGTCAATTTCTATCCCCTTCCTCTCTTTTCTTCTTGCATAGTGAGATAAGGAGATCCCTCACGAATGATTTTCGCGGAAATAGCACCGGCGAGGCGAGGCTCTTTGAATCCAACTCTTTTGGAGGTGCGAACCGCGAGGCTCCGCGTGGCGGAATGCGCGTCACGTGAAATCACACCGGAGATTGCTCGGCCATTGTAGCGATAGAGGTGAGAAAACACGTCGCATTATCCGACGTATTCTCGTGTTATCGCCGCTGTGTATTTATCGCGCGGGACGCTTCTTCAAACAGCAGATTTGATGCAGCTTGATTCGCGCATTAATAAATCCTGGGCTGGAAGAAGTGAGGAAAGGGAGAAGAGAGGAAGCGAATATCGAGCGTTTATGTTTATTTTATGTCCGTTGTATCGTAACGCGTCTTCTCTTCGCCTCTTCGCGCTTATTGGGAGAAGCGGAGCTACGGTCTATATCCGATCGCCGAGTTTGAGTTTTTATTGCTCGGGACTCGCAATCGAAGAAATCGAGGACGAGACTCGGAAACAAGGCGGAGACGTTCTTCAGCCCGCCTGGATTGCCGGTCGCAATGCATATTAGAGCAAAGATGCCTCTTACGGGGTTGAGCGAGCCGGCGCGGTCCGCCGGGAGACTCGTCCCTCCCTCTCATTCTCATTTCCGGGCACTTTGAATTTGGCACCGCGGAAATTGCCAGCCACATTTTGCGGACCACCTCTGACAAGGTGAATATTTTAACAGCACCCTGTAGGTCGTCGGCTCCATATACATATGCGCGCACACGTGGACGGGTTGGAGATACGCCTCGGTCAACATCGTCGAAAAATGTATTAAAGGCAAACACATGCATCCTAAGGAGGTTGGCCCATCCACCCTCCCTCGTGCCCCCACCGTCTCGCGCTTTCACCCCCCTCCCTCTCTCTCTCTCTCTCCCTCTCTCTCTCTCTTTCCACCTCGCGGCACAGGTCTATATATTCGCGCACGAGAGAAGATACTTTTGCCAAGCCTCGTCCTTCTATGTTTTATTTCCTCCTGCAGATACATCCGCCCCGTTATCTAAAGTGTACACGCGCGCGTATGTACGTTAGATCGAGCTGCGCTCGCTATTATCCTGGCGGGAATCTATTTTGGAATTATTAATCGGCGGATAACACGATAAACGTTCATATCGCCGAGATATTAGGTACCGCGACGAGCAAGCTGCTCGGAAAAGGATCTCGCGTTCGCAACCAATCTCTGCTCGACCTTGTTTCCTTCACCTTCGCGAGTCTCCTTGCGTGTGCCGCGCGATTTCGGCCCTGACATGTCGTCATAAGGCCGTTTCATTCCATTTCGCCGGGCCGGCGCAAGCAGCGCCGTCGTGAATCAAGCTCGTCGCGCGGTGTCGCGCGGGAATCCGTATTAATTACGTACGAAACGAGTAACACGCCCGGACACATGAGAGAGAGAGAGGGAGAGAGAGGGAGAGAGAGAGAGAGAGAGAGGGAGAGAGAGGGAGAGAGAGGGAGAGAGAGGGAGAGAGAGAGAGAGAGAGAGAGAGAGAGAGAAGCCCCAGCCGGCGACTACCCCGCTAACAGGAGTTATGTGGCGGAACGAGTTATTATTTACTTATTAGACGGCTGGCCGGCCAAGCCGTTGCCTCTCGCTGTGGGGGTGTGAAAATGAACTAAGGCCGGCCCGGTAGAAATTAAAAACGTGACTCTACCGAGCGGGTAGCTTCATCGCGCGGCTAACGAGAAGATACGGCCTCCTGGTAAGCGTGTATATAGGTATAGCCATCTCATGTGCCGCGGCGCGTGAAGATGTACGTTTCTCATGTACCGGGTGGCGCGACTCGAAAGAGACGCGGTACGGACTATGCCCGCGCGTGAACCGGTTCAGCAGAGAGCGCTAATATCTGACGCGATTTTGGTGCAAGCACTTTCAGCTTTGGTGTATCGTTGAAATTGAATCCCCTGTGTCGTATAATTTTTATATTTATTTTCGCAATTTTTCACACAATTGGCTATTCGAGATGTGCCGTTGCGGTGGGTCCATAATTCTTCGGTATTTTCGATACAACGCGGAAAAAAAGGAAGTGGGTTGGAGAAGCAAAGACGCGTGAAACAAAGCTTGTCGTCGTGCCCTTTTTGCGGGGAGGATAAATCGCACAAGATCAAGGAATAATTCCGAATGACGCGTCGAGTTTACGCATTAATCTCTCATTGAAATCGAATGCTCGATTTCCGCCTCTTGTGTGTGATTTTGTATTTATTCTGTTTCAAGACGCGTAAATCTTTTCCGTGTAATTTGCAATAAAGTTGGCACGCGAGTCCTCGGTATTTTCGGTATTTTTCATACGAGATGAAAACAACAACTCCCACGTAAGTTGAGAAAACAAAGACACGAGTTGAAGCTATATAATACCGTGCGCGACTACGGTCGCGTCTCTCGCCATGTCGCCACGGAAAAGATAAGCCTGACAAAATTACGCGCCATAATGATTCCGGCCAGCGCGTCTTAATATCGCGCCGCGGCATAAGCTTTAAATACGTGACGTGCTCTACCAGGACTAGCAGCGTTAACAAGCTTAGAACTATCTATCGATTTACGACAATGCCGATGTAATATAGCGAGCGTAATAGAACGAGCGGTCGCGGCGGTGGCGGCGCAGATAAAAGCGCAATGAATCGGCGAATATTTCCCGAGCGTGAGAACAAGCGTCTCTGTGAGTACTCGAGGACGATACCAGTCCGATTATTAATATGACAACGAAGATTCGCTTCGATATCACCGCTTCCTTCTTATATCCTTCTCGTCCCGCGACCCAGCATCCTCCCGCTAGGTTTTTAAGAGGATCATACATACACACACACACACACACACACACATACACGAGCCGGAGCTGTATCGAGTTCTACACAAATTGTTTCATACATGCAGACTGCTGCGCGAGTAACCAGATAGCGCGCGGCACGTAATGGCGGATGTGTATTCGATGCGATTCCGTGAAAATGGATAGGATGGCGGCGGAACTGTACGGGCGAATTTATTTCTGCATTTCCGTCCGTCAAGCGGACTGCCTTTCCGCGGCTTTTCTCCTCGGGATCCTCGCCGGCGTAATTCCGGCGCCGTGCTGTCGAAAAGCAACGCGCGTCCTCTCTCTCTCTCTCTCTTCCGGACGTTCGATTCTCGTCCCATCAACGCGCACGGACCGTGTCGTTGAATTGTCCCGCGGTGACGCGCACTTTTGGATATTCCTCGTTCACAAAGCCTCGAAGAAATGTTTTGTACGCCGGTGAAGCAGTTGGATTCGCGCTGGACTAGCTTTTCCGCGAACTTCCCGTTCGATCCGCTCGACAAGCCAGTATCGCGCGTATCGCTGGATTCCACGCAACGCTTCAATTACGAGAGACGACGGATTCGCTTCGTTCACCGTGGACACCGTTTCCTCGACCAGGTGCGGCTCTAAGTGAGATATCGCGGAGGATGTCTCCTTACGCGCGCAAATTATGCAGGTTCCGCGAGCTGTATCCTCTAGAATGCATAATGCGACAATAGCGCGATAACGCGCGCGGAATGAGTCGTCTAGGCGTCTTATGCAAATCTTTTCGAACGCGCTCGCGCGCGCGCGAGAGAGAGAGAGAGAGAGAGAGAGAGAGACCACGGAGGGGCGAGGCGGGCAATACTTTGTAATGGGCAATAACGTTAACACCTGCTACCTCGTAGAGCTCGTGTACCGTATAATGGAGAAATGTTTTTATACGCGCGCGGCGTGTCGTTAAATTTATTATAGAGATAGCCTAGTCGTCCCCCCTCCCCGGCACGTCGCCATCGCGACGGATCACTTGAGTTAAACGCGATGCAATTGTGCAACGAGTTATGACGGAAAGAGCGCCGCGTCGAAACGACGTTAATACCCTGAGGTTTTCAGAATTAACATAACGCGCTCGTTTTCTCTTCCCTGCCCCTTCCCTCTCTCCCTGTTCCTCTCTTCGTGCCCTGCTGCTTACGCACACGACCCTTACGCACGGAGCCTCTCATGAATAAGTTATTACTAACTACACACTTAGGAAACCGATATATTATTGAGTATCTATTATTTCTTCGTTATTATACGGGTGTAACGTATTCTTCATATATAATAAATATAATGCGCACACAACACACACACGCACACATACACACATCTGTACTAGACGCAGAATGGAGCCCATATTGCGACATTGTACGGAAAAAAAAGATTAGTTGAATGATCATGACAATGGACGAACCGAACGTGTTTTGGTTGAAAGAAATGGAATTTTTGGTTCTTAAAGTCGAGTTTAGTTACATTGTGAATATCATGTCTATAAAGTTGATTCTTTCAAATCTTGAAGAGAAAGAAGAATCTCTCTCTCTCTCTCTCTCTCCTCATGATTAAAATATTAAATTAAAAAATTAAAATACCACTCATGAATTTCCCCGATCCCCGATGTTGAGGCATTTTATTTGTCTGTTGTGTTACGCGAGGAAAAAAATTAGTTGAATGTGATGAAGCCGGGCGCGTCTTGGCTGCAAAAACAGAATTTCTGATTCTTAGAATCGAATTTAGTTATTTTGTGAATATTGCGTCTAGTTAGCAGAACTTTTCAAATCTTAGCTCTCTCTCTTCTTCCATTATTAATTAAACAATTAAGATACCACGAATAATCGATGTTAAGACATTTTATTTTTCTATTATGCCACACGGAGAAAAAAAAATTAAAATAACGCGACGATGAATGTTCCTTTTCAATTAAAGAAAATAGTAGAAAATCTGGCTTCCTCCAATCAAGAACCGGATTCTTAAGAACTAAAAGTCCCGTTGCCTTCAATCGAAACGCGGCTAGCTCGTTTATAAATCTTTTACACGTTCACCAATCTTTCCCTCGGTGTGCGACACTGCCGATATTGCGCGTATCATCGCTATTTAATTAACGAGTCGTTCCACGAACGGCCTTTTTCCCTCGCACCTCCTGAGTCCCTTACCGCATCCATCGTGCGCGAGATCGACGATGCTCCGCGGCAATTTCGAGGTAAGACAGACGCAGATCAGGGTTAGCATACGAAATGACACCGCGAGGGAAGGCGTGCTCTTTTCCGCCGTTCTTCCACGGCGAAGGAGAACTTGACAGAGTCTACGAGCTTAGAGAGGCGAGTGTCGGTATAGCCCTCATCCCTCGTTCGCCGAAAGGTTACGGGTGGGGCTCCGGCGGGGGGGGGGTGGCGTATATTTTACGTGCCGCCTTTATTTCGATACGACGGAGGGCTTCGATCCCCGTCCAAACCTAATTTGCGTTCCATCTCACGAGCAAACACTCCTCGAACGCGAGAGACGGGCGAGAGCCGGGCGGCTCTCTCTCTCTCTCTCTCTCTCTCTCTCTCTCTCTCTCTCTCTCTCTCTCTCTCTCTCTCTCTCTCTCTCTCTCTCTCTCTCTTTCCCTCCCTTCCTCCCTCCCTCTCTCTCTCTCTCTCCCTCTCTCTCTCTCTCTCCTCTATTTCCCTCCTTCCTTCTACTTCCGTCGTAATCTTCCCGTGACACGGGGTATCCGCGAACACCGCCGTCCTGTTACGTCACACGCACAGGCAAGCACGTGTGTATCGCTGGGCGTGCTCTTTGAATTGGCTCGAATTTCTCGCTGGGTCGCGGAGCTGTATTATCTTTGACTTCCGACTGACCGACTCGACCCATATTTATTCCTCCTCCCTCCGATAAGCGACTTTTTCATACACAGTAGTCGTGATTTCTGTCGTGCTAATTTTTTCTACAGCTATCATGTATGTACGTACCTGCGCGTCTGATCGCGATGGGACTCTCCCCGGACAGAGCGTGTCGTCCTTAAAATATATTGCCCGTATGCGGCATGTAAAGGATATAGAGAGAAGTTTGTTAAGTTCGCCGAGAAGTTCATACTTACCGTAATTACAGTAATCATATCCCGTCGGGACGAGAGAATCTTTCCAGCTCGCCGAGAAAAGCACAACGACGGGACCACCGAGTCAGTTTCCCCGCAATGAGCGGACGAACTCGACGCAACTCGTACGTAACCAACGTTGCCTCGTCCTCGAACAGCTCAAGGAAACAATAATGCGTAAATATATTCGCACATACACGGGAGTACCGATCTTCTGACAAATTAGCGTTTAATGACCTATGTCGAGATTGAGAGATTTAGTCGAGTTGAGTTCTCGTCGTTGGGAGCTGTCGAAAAATCAAATGAGCTCGTCGGCTTGATAGTACAGGGAGGGGGGGGAGGCACGGCGGCAGGTGATAAGGATACATTCGGAGATACGGCAGATCGGTAATAACTCAAATTATACATATACGTCATTCGATCGCGGTACAACGAACGGCTGATTTTCACAGTCGCCTGACGTTCTTATCATGATTATTATCACTCGCAATAATTAAACTTTTATTTCATTGTCTCGTCATCTCTTTCATTATCATTATTCGTTATCGTGATTTAAACATTGTTATATAATACTTTTAAAATATTATACTCAGTGGTGTATAACCAATATCATCGTTGCTATTGTCGCGGTCGTTGTTGTTAATGTCGTCTTTCCTTTTTATTATTAATGTTATTATTATTGCTATTATAATCCTCCGTGCTGGTGCGCGATATAGGACAGGCAGGGATAATCGGCCGGGTAATTTACGGCGCGAGCAACGGTGATTGAAAATACGACGGCCAAGTCGCCGTCGTCGGTGCTGCCGATAAGCGAGTTTATCACGCGACATTGGCTTCTCAAGCGAGCGTGTTTCGCGTCTCTATGCAAATTGCGGCCGAACTAATACTCACCGTCCGGAAATGGGGTGCCTCGCGAGCCGGAAATAAAATGAAATCCAGCGTGATGGAATGGCAATGCGGCGATTGACAGGTCGCGCGACAATGTTTGCGGCCGAGTGCTGATCAAATTGTCGACTGCGACCTCGCGCCTCGCGCATTTTTGCCAAACAACTCGCCCGTCCCATCTCTCTTGCCTCTCCGCGCTGACTCGCACCTGTCTAGTCCACACTAGTTTCTCACACTCACCCAGTCACAGTGGCTTTTTGAATATTAACCAACTGGAAGGCATCGCGTACACTTACTCGCGTTGCTTCAGCAACGTGCTTCAGAGTCCTCTGCGTGGAGGACCCCTCGGCGAATCTCATGTGGCAAAAGTAACACGTCCAACCGAGAGCGGGCCGCGAGAAAACCTAACCTAATCTAACGAAGTTTCTGGATATGTTGCAGGTGATGAACCCTCCGAGCAAAACCCGCTGAAGCGAACATGAACCTAAGCTGGAAGGCGTGTTGTTGGTCCTGGACAAGGCGTTACGAGCCAAGTAAGTATTATTTCCTCCGTGATCTTCTTCGGCTCTCTTCCCTCGTCGACCCGTCATTCGCCATCCCAGCTCGGCCCCTAAACGACTCTCCTTGACGTGAAGGTAATGTGCTTTCGACGACGCTGCTATCTCCGACGTATCGATCAGACTGCTCGCAGTCTGCGCGGAAACTGCAGACTTTAAAGGCTCCAAGAGGGTTTCCGCCTCATTCAAACGCGAGCGAGTCCTCCCCCTCGCAATTAAACCGGGCCAATGTCAACGGCCGAGAGAGACTGATGGTTAGATAGGCGGGTGGATAGAAAGGTAAGGAGGGGGAGGATGAGATAAAGAAGATCGGTGAGCTCGTATTCGTGAAACCGCGCTCTTACGCGCGTGCAATTATTACAATAACTGTGTAACAGTCATTACGCAGAATCACGATGCTACTTTGTCTCTGGTTGTTGGTGGTGGAGAGGGTTCGGGTGAGTCTGCGGTAACGCAGAAACTACGTCTACAGAGTCGGGTGTTGCGCGTGTATATGTATACACATGCGTATGTGTATGTGTGCACACATACGCCTATGTATATCTAATAACATATAATATCATTGTATCCTTCATCATCATCATTATATTTACTGGTATAATTAATTACTCGCTTAGATATGAAACCTAATAGGAACATGATTGCACCGTGCCCGTTTTTTCCGCACGATGTTGGCGCCTCCGATTGCGACTTCGCCGCCGCCTTCTCGTCTCTCCTCCTCCTCCTCCTCCTTCTCTTCTTTCCATTTCTGCTCGTCCTGCCGAGACTTCGCAAACGCACTACGCGTGTATACGAGTGTACGTCACGCGTGTCACTGTATATCCCCCTTCCTCGTGCGTATACAGGTACAGTTGTGTTCTTATCGTTGTAATCGTGTCGCATGTATGTGTGTGTATGTGTGTACGCGTGTGTGTTACGTGCGTGTGCCATATGTGTGTGTGTGTGTGTGTATGCACACACGCGTATGCCACCGATAAAATACGTATTTCACGCGCATGCACGTCAGCGGTTCTCCTCCCTCGCCTCCACCACCTCCCCTGCCGCCGCTCGCCTTTACAAAATCTAGACGCGCGTGCGAACAAGGCGCGTGTTACGCGTGTTATACAGTGTGTATGGCACCGTGAACGGATATATAATAAGTCTGTACGCAGGCGCGCGCGCAAATGACGGAGAGCGGTGACCGCGGGCGAGAGAACGCGAACTCGTGGCGGCTCCGTCCTGTTGTTGCGGCACCCTCTCACCCTCCCACCCTCCTGCCGGCCAGCTCGCGATCATCGATCGTGCTAGATCGTTACCCTTTGCTGCGCGGCAAACTCGCGTAGCACGTGAAACGGAGCGGTTCAATGAAACAAGTCCGCGTGAACCCTGCCGACTGTGACTCAGGAATCAAAGGTGCGAGACACCGAGTACTTAAGTACTTGCGGTGTACAATGAAACGCAATGGGAGAGGGTGGAGGGGGGGGGATAAAAGTGTATACGCGTGTAGGTGTGTGTGTGAGTGTGTGTGTATATGTATGCGTGTCCGCCGCGATGAAACTTTATTTCTCTTCTCGCTCGACGTGAAACTCTATTTCTTTCCTTTCGCGTTTCATAGGTAGATAAACAAGTAGGCAGGCAAGTAGGCAGGTAGGTAGGCAGGCAGGCAGGCAGGCCGGTAGAACGCACACGTTACGTTCGCTGTCTCTCCGCCGTGTCATCGCGCCGAAACTCATGTTGTTGGTGCGCGTTTCGGATGCTCTCCGCGAGACGTCGCGCTCGCGCGTCGCCGATCTCTCTTCGCGCCTCCGCGTTTTATAAAAAGGGCCCGGCGAGAGGCGCGAAAAGAGAGGCGCTCTCGATCCGTACGTGTCGTATTTATATAGCTCAACCACCATCCCGCTCACGCGACCTGAGCCTCTCTGTGAGGCGCTTCCGGTCGACCTCTCTCTTTCTCTCTCTCGCGTTAGATCGCGTGCCGAGCCGATGCGCGGCGCCAACATCATCGGGGTTGCCCGGGCCGGCGTTTCGGGTGCCCCGCGCCGTCGGTGGGTGTGCGGGCCCACGCGAGGCTCACGGTGCCCCCATAGTGAGTACATATAGATATACACGTGGCAATCTCTCACAAGAATTAGTCGCTATCGTTATCAATTAGTATCCATTATTAATTAATAGTCAATCAAGTGTCGCTCGAACAGATTCGCAAGTCATTCGGCAATAATCGACGTAATAATAATGACAATAATAAGGACGAGAATAACGTAATATTGCGATAATAATAATAATAATAATAATGATAATGATAATAATAATAATGACGATGATAATAATAATAATAATAATAGCAATAATAATAATTGATAATAATGATAATCGCAATAATCGCAATAATAGAGCCACAATAGCAATATAGATTGATCAAATAGAGTTAATAATAAATAGACACGTTCAACGCATATTTCTTTCTCGTAGAAACTCAACGACATTACAAAAATGAAAAACTCGGACGTCGCCGTGGCCTTTTCCGTCGTTGTACGGCTCCCTTCACGCGATACGGTTATTCGTTCCGTCGCCGGTTTGCAACACACGTCGACCGTATGACTACTCTCCTCCATCGCGAACGTCATCGGGGATGTGCGGAGTGCAGCAGTAGTAAGCTCGCGAAACGGTCCCGACCGATCTCCCTCCCTCTCTCTCCCTCTCTCTCCCCCTCCTCTCTCTCTTTCTCTCTCTCTCTCTCTCTCTCTCTCTCTCTCTCTCTCTCTCTCTCTCTCTCTCTCTGTCTCTCTGTTCTCCCGCTCCTCACATGGTGCGAAAAACCGCGTCCGAACTCTTGCTTTCCGATGTTGATCATCGAGCGCGAGTTTCGTGTCAAGCTCCCGCGGGGAAAGAGGGAGAGAGAGAGAGAGAGAGAAAGAGAGAGAGAGAGAGAGAGAGAGAGAAAGAGAGAAAGAGAAAAAAAGAAAGAAAAAAGAGAGAGAAAGAGACGATTGTAATAGCATCGATCGCGCGCGTCGTCTCTGCTTATTTCATGCCTAGGGCGGCGCGTTCGCGCGTATCGACGGAAAGCGGCGTCGGCGGCGTCGGTCGTGCTTCTTCATCTTCTTTTCGTCTTCTTCTCTTTCTTCTTCTCCTTCTTCTTCTTCTTCTTCTTCTTCTTCTCCTTCTTCTTCTTCTTCCTCTTTCTCTTCTTCCTCCTCTTCTTTCTCTCTCTCTCTCGCTCTGTTTCTTTTTTTCTTTTTAATTCTCCGCAACGCAGTAATATATGTATAGTAGCAATCGTTTCCTCATCTCGTTCTCATAATCGTTAGCTCATCTCACTCCGTTACATAATCCGCGCACGCTTATCACTCATTCATTCTTGTTTTTTTTTTTTTAGGAACAGCTAGTAGCGAGGTTCGGTTACTCTATCACGCAATCTCCCGTACTCGAAACTCAAAACGCCAAAACCGACGCGCCGGTTTTGCGTACACGCGCACGTACGTAGCCGCGTTTTGAGAGTCACGCTCGTATGCGACGTGTAACTCTCCGAGTTCATACATAAAATTCGATTTTAGAGTCGCGCGCGCGCGCGCATGTTGTGTGCTGTGTGTGTGCTTTGCATGTATGTGTCTGTGTGTGTGTGTGTGTGTGTCGAATTGCATGTGCTTGATGATTCGTGTCAACGCATATTGTACGATCCTTATTGACGACAACGGATCGCCTTTTTCTCATCTCTCTCTCCCTCTCTCTCCTTCCCCTTCTCTCTCTCTCTCTCTCTCTCTCTCTCTCCCCCCCCCCTCTCTCTCTCTATCTCTTTTTCTTTCTCGCGAGCGGATTCGAAAAACTAAGATCGCGACCTCTTGTGCGTTGAAGACACGGTACACGCGTGTAGAAAATCGCGGTGAAGAAAAATGCGAATTTCACTTTTCTCTCTCTTCCTCTCGCAATCTTAGAGACCCCCGGCTTGGGTCGTCGCGCTTTCATCTCCTTTTCTTTTTCCTTCGACTTTCGGAACATCGTACTCGTGGTAGTGATGGGGTTTTGTATTGTTTGCGGTGATCCCGAAGATCGGCACGGATTTGCAGCCGTCGAACGCGTGCGAGTCCGCGACGATCGCCTTAATTAAATCGCACGAGATCGGTCGCACCCGTTTTTTAATTGTCTTATTCTGCGAGGTATTGGTTTTTTACACGAAAAGAGATTTCGTTTCGTTTTCCTTTTTTTCTTTCTTTTTTTTTTTGTTTGTTTGCCCGGCACATGTCCTGTAAAAGAGGATCGTGCCGGTCGGAAAGACGATCGGCTGAAAATTTCGATATTAGCAATTCGGTTAACTGTGTTTCTCCTAGTGTGTGGCTGGGTGTATGTGTATGTGTGTTGATTTATTTACTTGCGTTTGTGTGTGCGTGTACTCGCGTGTTTGTTGAAACGTGTACGTGTGTTAAATGTACGCTAGTTCAACGCTGTAACGTTTATATAGATAATAATCAATACATGACCACATACATGTAAATATAATATCGTAATCTATAATCATAATAATAATAATAATTCAAATATAATATTAATAATCGTCGTTACCAACGTTACGTTAGAAAAAGCATCTTTTGCAGACAGGAACCTCGAGTTACTTAGTACCTTAGAAATAGTTATTACTTCGTTCGTTTGATCTCAACGACCACGTGTTAAACACCCCCGAGTCTCAGACCCCTCCCCCCGCGCACCCTCCCCGCCCTCTCGAGCTCCCGTGAAATCCCGGAGACAAACGCGCCTATTCATCGGTGCTCTTTCTCCCATCAACTCCGCTCCTTATCATTCTCCTTCGTTTCTCGGTATACCCAGATATTTTTTCCTCGTCCCTTTTTTCTTTTGTTTCGTTTAGCCTAATGAGATTCGCGCAAAACTCGACGAAACGTGGCGCGTAAAACGCCGCGCGTCTTCGGTTTTCCGTTTCGCTTGTCCTTCATCGTTCCTCTATTTCGCAACTTCCGGTGGCACTTCCGGCATCCCTCATTTTCCGCATACGCCCCGTCTTACTACATGCGCGAACTTTCGTCTCTTCGTGCGCGCTACCCAGAGCGCTACCAGAGCGAGGAACACGACGTACGTACGCGTGTAGACACGTCACCGTTCCGGATTCGTAGTATTCGTGAGGATTCTAGTACGTCATATCATATATATACATACATATATATATATGTATATATGTATATGTATATGTATATATATATTTATCTATTTAAATATATATATATATATATTCCTCTTATTTATTCACCTTTTATTCATTTATTTATATATATATACTTCTTTTCACATGTGTATATATATATATATATATATATATCCCTATGCGTGTGAGAAAAATGTGTGTGTGCCTTCGTGTGCCTACGCATCGTCCCCGGCGACACGCATGTCCTCCCCCTTTCCCCCTTATACTCTACGGTTTAGTCGTTATTTATTTGTAACTTACCTAATAGTGAATTCTTTGTCGTTCTCGATTTTACACGCGATTTTCCCCTTGCTGTCGCCGATCGAGAGGTCGGATCTTTCTTTCGCCTACCTTCAGCAACCTGCGGCCCGAGTCGATGTAAGAAAAGAATCGTCGTCGTGTCTCGAAAACCTCCTTCTCCGGGACGCGGCGCGAGCCGAGCGATCGGCTGAACGTTCGTGTGTTTCTTTCTTTTCTCTGGCGGATCTTTCTCTCGCGGATCTCTCCGGCTCTAATCGCGAGTCCAAAAATTTCGCCCTCCGCGCGCTTCTTTCATGTCCGCGTTCTCTCCCGCGGCGAGACGGAGAAGAGAAAGGTCGGAGAACACGGAGGTCGGATACTGTCCCTTTGATAGTACCGGGTCGCCCCTTTCCCCCTTGCCCCCTTCTACGCTCGAGTGTCGATGTGTTGCCGATCGGTTGCGTTTCGAACTCGTCGAGCATTGCTAGCGATAATCACGTTACAGCTACCGACAGCTCTCTAAATGCCTATCGTTATTACTATCGTTACATTATTATTACCTCCATTACCTTACTTTAGTAGTATTATTACTCTATATCATCATTATTATTAATATTAATATTATTATTATCATTAATATTATTACTAGGTCATTTGTTTAGCGTTATTAAATATAATTTATTAAATATAGGAACCATGTGTTTCTGGGTCTTGCTTGCTCGTTCGCGCACGCGAGTCGTGTCGCCGACGGCCGACGGGGGTTAATCGCCGCTTCCATGCACCGCGCGTCGCGCGTATCTCCCTTCTTAGTCCGCTTAGTCTCATTACGTTGTCATTCTCTTCTTCTCCTTCTTCTTCTTCGGTCGAATCGCGGGAAATGAAGGACGCGCTCTTACAACGAGAACAAAAAACGAAGAAGAAGAAACATGAAAGAAAACGCACGTCTCCAACATCTCCCGGCTGCGGAGTCTTGTGCCCGGTACATAAGCGTGTATACGTGTACGATGTATGTGTGCGTGTGAGTGAAAAAGTGACAGAGAAATTGTATGTGTGTTGCGTGCATGTGTGTGTATGGAATGTGTGCGTGTGCGTGCGTGCGTGCGTGCGTGCGTGCGTGCGTACGTGTGTGTGTGTGTGTGTGTGTATGTGTGTGTGTGTGTGTGTATACGGTTCTTAAATTTTCCGTCACTGCTCGTCGTTTCCGCGCAAGTCGCGGACATCTTCATCTCGTTTGTGACAAATACAAAGATAATGTCCCTCTTCGCTTCTGTCTCTTTTACTCCACGATCGCCGTCAAAGTCGCTGAACGATCCGCCCTTTCGACACACGCGCGCGCGCGCGCACACACATACCCACACACACCCAGTACACACACACATACACGCGCGCACACCACGCAGTATACACACACACACACAACGCACACGCACATGCACGCGCACAAAACAGAGACACACACGCACGTACGCGCACGCATACACACAGATCCACGTGGAGAGCCACGTGCACACGCGCGTCAAAACGAGAAAGAGAGTGATAGAGAGAGACAGTCAGATATCTATATATATGTATATATATATATAGATGTATGTATGTATGTATATATATATATATATGAATATGTACGTACGTATTCGTAACGATGGCGGCGTTTTCAGTTTCGCGCGCCGCGCATCACAACTACCCTACTGCGCCGCGCCTAGTCAGCGTGTGTCCGCTTGCTTCCACCTTGCGTATCCGTTTTTCTTTTTTTTTTTCTTTCTCTCTCTCTCTCCCTTCTGTTTGCGTCTCCTCCGCCTTTGTAGTAACTCTGTTTTAAATCTTTATTATTACTTTACATAGGAACGTTTAAGTTAGCCCACCTCGACGCGCTCGTCGTTCCGCGTCGTCGACGCACTTTCCCTCCGGAACTCGCCGTCTTTCCCTCCCTCCCCTGTCAACGTACCGCGCGCATCGCTCCCAGACATGCACTATGCCAAATGATCGGCCCGACCGACCGACCGAGCGACAACCGGTTGTTCTTCTTCGGCTGGCTGGGAAAGGAGGATTTTCCGAACGCGCGCTCGTTCGAGCTCCCCCCTCCCGGGACGATTCCATCACTTGTCCCTACGCTCGTCTTCATCGAGTCTCACTGTCTTTTTTCGCCTCTCTCCCTCACCTCACCCTTTATTATTTATTTATTACCCCTTCTTCTCTTTCTCCCTTCGCCTGCCTCCTTCCCTTCTTTCTTTCGTGCTACGAGAGGAACTTTGGAGAGCGCGCAACTCTCTTCACGGCGCGCGCCGTGCGCGGGATTCGCGTTACAAAAATAATAGGCGAATCGGGGGCGGGGGCCCGGAAGGGCTGGGAAGAGGCGGCGACGGGGAAGGGGGGTGGTTCGTTTAACTGGTAACGCGGCAGTGGCGGTGCGCAAACGACGACATTTGACAGCGAGTGAGAGCGAGAGTGTGAGGGACCGAGGGAGAGTGAGAAAGAAAGGAAGAAAGAAAGAGAGAGAGAGAGAGAGAGAGAGAGAGAGAGAGAGAGAGAGAGAGAGAAAGAGAGGATGGACGATGTGATCAAAACGCGCATTCTCTGATTGTGGTCTCTCGCGATCGTGGTCCACCGTTCGCGCAATTCGCGCCTTCCTTCTCCTCCTCCTCCTCCTCCTCCTCCTCTTCCTCCTCCTCCTTCTTCTCCTTCTTTTCCTCCCCCTCCTTCTCCTCCTCTTCCTCCACCTGCTCCACCACCCCCACCTCTCCCCCGTCCCCTCTCCACCGCCGCGGGGTAAATGCACAAACCCGGCGACGGGGTGTGCTGGCCCCGAAAAGTCCGCGGTGGAGAACCCGACGTGTGCACCCGACGATCTCCCTCCACCGAGGTGTACACCCGTGCTCCCCCGTTCATCGCCGGTTAGGAACATTGCTCGTCCATTGCGAGGTCCTCGAGTCCGATCTCCTCCAAGCGACATTCGTCGGCCGCTGGTCTCTCCGTCGTCGTGCAGCCTCCCTCTTCCACCTTCTCCCTGTATCTTCCACGCTCGTTCCGCTTCGTCCTCTGCTTCGTCAGCGGCTCCTGCTCCAGCACCCGCTCGCCTGTGCCGTCTCGGCCCTTGTCTCGCCCGAGTAAGACGACAGAACACACCGACCAAGCCCTGAGCACTCGGCGATCCTCGGGCTGTGCCTAACGCGCCCCTGCGAGGGCGGCGACTTCCTGCACCAGCTTCTGCCGCTTGACGTCGGGACTGTTGTTGTTGTCTTGGCTGGTCTTCTCGCCGCCGCCGCCGGCCTGAGGCTGATGGCCGGTGGTGCTCTCGGCGGCGGCGCGCGCCGCCAGCAGGGTGATCTGATTGACGACGTCCTCCATCTCGTCGGTCAGCGGGTTCGTCTCCTCGCCGGATTGCGCGCCGCCGTCCATGCTGGCGAATTGCTGTTGTTGCTGCTGCTGCTGCTGCTGCTGGCGCTCTTGGACGGCCTCGAGACGCGCGCGATGCTGCAGCGTCTCGGCGTGGCGACGCCACTCGCTCACGCTGGCGTAGGTGCGCGTCGGCACGCCGGGCTCGCACAGCGAGCAGGCGTAGCGGGCCTGCACGAGGCGCAGGGCGCCGCGACGTTGCTGATTGCCCAGGTAGCAGGAGCGCTGGTGCGCCAGCAGCGACGACTCCTGCGGGTACGCCCTGCTGCAACGGCGGCACACCAGGCACAGCTCGGTTTCCACCTCGCGGCAGTGCTGCTGCGGCCCGCTCTCGTCGGCGCCGCACTGCGCCGGGCTCGGCAGACGGACCGTCTCCAGGCCGGGGTGGTTCGGGTCTTGCTGTAGGAACGCCTGCATCAGGGACCGCGGCACTTGCACCTGCGAGCCACCCTCCACGTGCAGCGGCATCAGACCGCTTCCGAGTAGGCCAGCGCTCAAGCCCGCAGCCGCTACTGAAAGCAAAGCGTCGTGGATTCGAGTTAGAATTCGTCATGGCTCTCGGGAGGCAGAGCCGTTCGGACGACATATCGCGCAGTTTCATTACTGTTACTCTGCGAGAGATGCAAGAACGAGAGCGGCCGAAAGTTCAACACTATCTCGCCGCGCTGAAGCTTATTTTAGCGGCTCGCTCTTTCCAGCTCGACTGTTTTCGACACTTGTTTCGTTCTAACGGCAAAAGGTGCCACCTAGTTCGGCTGAAAGGAACGCGCCTAGGAGTGCATTTTTATACTCAAGGTCTGTCTGAGAAGCGCTGTCGCTTGCCTCGTAAGGAGCGGAATCGTCGAGCTCCTCAGGACCCACTCGAAGGGTCCAGTTGGCATCGCGCGAGTCGCGCCGTAAAGTCCTTACGTCGCTTTCGTTTCGATATCGACAGAGCGCCATTTGCTTCGGCGATTCTATCGCATCGAAAATTTGGGTTTGTTTGCATTGCTGTTCAACTAGATTTATAGTCACTGGTCGAGAACAAGCGCGAGTTAGCACGGAACAGCCGTTCGCAACCACGGCAGTGGTCTGCTCTCGAACTGGTTTACGAATTGACGATGAGCACCGCGATACGATGTACAATTTAACATCCACACACATTCCAAATTCACCCGACTCCGGCGGGGGCGAGATGGCGCGGCTAGATGGCACATTCGTGCGTAATTGATTTGTGCCAACTTAGTTGTCATAATAGCACCCCCGACGTAACCGGGGGAGAATTTATGCGGAACCTGTTTTTGCCCGAGCGAGACAGGTAAATTGGTAGTTATTAGAGCTGGCCTGCGGGCCGATGCGCATTGACGGGATAATTCCTGCGGCCGTCTCTCGAGAAAGAGAGAGAAAGACAGAGAGAGAGAGAGAGAGAGAGAGAGAGAGAGAGAGAGAGGGGGGGGGAGATGGGGAGGAGGGAGAAGCCGCAGGACTCGATACCAAAGTCCGTGTATCGTGAGGCTCCTCCTGACGCCTCGGCGAATGATTAATTCTAATTTCAGGATCACGCGCCACGCTGGAGAGGCGCGGCACAGGAGGGAGGGGAGGGGGGGGAGGAGAAGCCGCTCGCTCGCTCGCTCGCTCTGCCTTCTTTTTTCAATCGATGAAAAAATCGCCTACCAGGTAGGCGGTCGATGGAAAATCGAATGGACTAGTCTGACCAGCGCGGCGCGGCGCGGCGTCTAATCGGGATCCGTGATGCAATCGACGGCCGCTAGGTGGACCGGGGAAGAGGACGCGCGCTCGCGCGCGCGCGCGCGAGCGAGCGAGCGCAGGCGGTCGTTTCGCCGTCGATTAGGTGGGTTGACAGGTTTACGCAGTGACGCGCACGACTATATCGCGCGTATCGTGTATCAGATGAGGAGTCGTTACGAGGCAGGAAGTGTTAATGATACCCCTGCTCATTCACTGGACGCTCGGCTGTAATTATCAGAGCTGGTGGGGCGCGAGGAAGCCTCGGTGAGGAGAGCGCAGCTCGGCTGTTGTTCTCTCTCTCTCTCTCTCTCTTTCTCTCTCTTCCTCTCCCGCCCTCTCTCTCTATCTCTTTCTCCCTCGTTCTTGCGGCTCGTCCTCTCGACGTCGGCGTGGAATTGATAGTTATTAGACAGCGGGGTCGGGGGGAGAGCGCGGGGCCCGGTTCGCGGCAACGACTGCGTTCCCTCTTTGTCGTCTAATGAGAACCCCTGACACGCACGGCAATCCACTGTTTGACTAACACTTCTCTTTCTCTCTCTTTCTCTTCTCGCCCCCCCCCCCCCGCTCTCTCTCTCTCTCTCTCTCTCTCTCTCTTTCACCTCTCTGTCTCTTCCTCACAGCTCCGCCGTTTCCTCGCACTCCTTCGCTCTCTCGCGTATTTCGCGCTCGCGTGGATTATGGTTTACCTCGATCGGGCGAGCAAATAATCCGCGTTTTTATGTTCCGCCATCGAAAGGGCCCTTCTCGGAACGAGGAGGCACGGTCGTGTAGTAAAGAAGGGAGAAAAGTGTTACGGATAAATGGGGGATTAGCGCAACAACATTGGCCACGGTGTATAGTTCTGGTCGCTCTTCTGCTCCCCTTACGGCCTCCGTGGCGCGTTCGCGGGAATGCGGCAAATTCATTACGACGACGGTGCCCGCGTCTCGAGCACGCTCGCGTCCGCTTCGCGGTATCGGCGCGCAGGCAGCGCGTCCGCTCTTCTTGTCTGATATAATCGGCTGAATAATGATCGCCGCGCGCCCGCGTCGCAAATAACGCCCCGCGCCGCTCCGTGCCGACGCGGACGGGCATTATTGTGGAATTAGAATATCGCGCGCGACGGTTTGAGCGAAGGGCAAAAATGACGGCCCATTGCTCAAGTTTAACTTAATCCACGCGGACGAGCGTGGTGCCACCATTTTTTATTTATCCCGCGGTCTCAGCGCTGCGCAAACTGTCTCCTCCTCGTGAAACTCCGCCGGACTAACTTTGCGCAAAGTGACTTGGTCGCCGTTCATCGCAACGTCGTCGGTTACACGCGCATTTTTGCGCACCCGTCAACGTTTCCGCGACATCTCGTTAGAATTTCCTTCCCCCACGATTTCTCCAGGCCCATTCTTACTTCAGATATGGATTTTCTGTCGAGAATCGAAATGTGGACATTCGCCGTGGTAATTCGCCGGTTTCTCGTATAAATCGGATATCTTCGATTGCCGATCGTTCGCGCATCGAAAGTTTGCACGGTTCGAAAAGTGTGCGTCCCGGAACACAAGGTCACGTTTCGAGTTCGAGCAAGTTCATTGAGCATTGTTATGCTTTTTTATCATCGCTCTATCGTCGCGTGAAGCGTAACTTTGTGCGGTATAACTCGGTCGGAAGAAACGGGACTTGCTCAACGATATGATCTCTTTAGCCGATAGACTTCTTCCTTCCAAGGTCGCCGTCGGCCCTCCGCCGCGCGCGTGAGAGAGAGAGAGAGAGAGAGAGAGAGTCCGAGCGAAGATATAATATAATAAAGAAGATCGTTAAGCAACGCGCAGCGTCGCAGCCGGACGATCCGTGTGACACCCTTGAAACAATCGAAACGGTTGAGGAGAGGGATTATTACTCTTAATGAGCACTGGTTATTTCTTTGAGTGGCTTTGATTTGCCCTCCCTTCCGTCCTCCGGTACCTCCGACATCCTCGACAGAGCCAAGAGAGCTGCGTTGTGTGTGCTTCGCACATGCGTATGCGCAATAAAATCGTCGGATTCTTTCTCCCTCTTCCCCCTCCCCCTCTCTCTCTCTCTCTCTCTCTTTCTCTCGGGATGGAGGACCTTTCCGGAAAGCCTTAGTTACCTGAGGAAAAAACAGATCGGTCGAATCGACGTGATGATGCATGAATCGAAGGCGTTTCGCTGAAAGGAGACGGAATTTTTCTGCTTCTCAGAGCGGACTCTGAGCAAATTTTGACTTGTCACGTCGATTCCACTAACTTATGCTACCCCGTGCGGGAAATTCTCCCGTTGGCTGTGTTTTGAGTCCCGACGGAAAACGAAAAACCGTCCCGTCCGGGACGGAGGACTAGCGCGATCGAAGCCGCGCGTCGAAGTCCGTGGAGAAATCGCGTGCCGCTACACGCGCGCGAGCGCATCATCACTTTTGTCTCGTCCTCTCACGGAGAGGCTCATTTGCGTACGGATTGAGATAGTAGTGCTTCGGTGCCGTCCCAATGTGTGTTTTCGTTCAAATGTGTGACCGCGTACGAGTGCGCGGGATTCTGATTGCCGGCCGCTCCCAAGTCCGCAGTGATCGTCATCGCGCTCGCGCGCGACTCGGCCTCTCATTACTTCATTTCGGTTACGCCGCGGTTACACTTTAATCCTTAGCGCTCGGAATTGCCCCGGCCGTGGTCATCAGTGGAGAGCGAGCGCGTGCTCGCGGGCGAGTATAATAATGCGCATATAGCAGTTTGCGCTGCGATATATTAATTTCCCTCGTGTCTTTATAGCTGAGATAGTTCGCGCGCGCGCGCGCGCGATCAGTTCGGTCGAACGATCGGGCGATTCATGCGCCGACGAGCACGCGCGTCTATTATTATTGGCTCTAGAATTATTGTCTGGCAAATTGTTGTGTCTGTCATACCGATAATGGGCCATTTGGATGCGCCTCGCGCTAAATCGATCGTCTCACTCGCTCGTTGCAGGTCTCCGAGAAGTCTCTCGCCGAGAGGGATGCTCCAGGTGTGAGAACCGCTGATACCGAGATTGCCGCGACACATGCTGGAAATTTGTTCGGCGGGAATTTACGAGCGAGTTTCCGTGTCAGACCCAATACCGTGGTCGTCGTTGGTAAGTAGGTATAGCTCTGTATATATCCCGCCGGCCGTAAACTCGCAGTCGAGGACCGGCGAGCAGAATAATCGAGAGAACGTCGTTAGTTAGCGCGTTCAGGAATTTTAACGGCTGTTCGGGAGGCGCGCGCGGAAAAACGCAATTCGTCATACGCGTCGCCGTGGCCGTTCGAAGTAGCACGTCGCCGTCGAATGACGGTCACTTCGCGATCGTGGGGAGAATCGACTATGCCGGAACCGTTTCGCGAGCTCGTCGCGAGGCTCTCTCGGCGGTCTCGGCGCGGAGATCGTTCAACCGAACCGACGAAATTATGACGCGACGAAAGCTGTCGCGCGAAAGGCGCCGCGCCGGATATTTCCGGATATTTTCAAACATTTTCGTCCAAACATATTTCCAACATATTCGAATGAAGTTTAGGTATTCAGAGACATTTCGATTACACAGAAGAGGCAAGGAAGAAATTCCTGCTCGCGAAAGTATACCTTTGATTTATCGACATGCACTTGTCGGAGGGCTGGCGAGTCCCGCGAGTCGCCCTCGCTCATTTAGATCTGCTTACGCGGGTAATGAATGGCAAATATGTCGGTGTCGTCGAGCGAGTGTCCTCTTATCATTATCTCATTCGCGCTAAGAGGAGCTGACGCGTCGTGACGCGCAGGAGCGAGAGAAAGAGAGAGAGAGAGAGAGAGAGAGAGAGAGAGAGAGAGAGGGAGGGAGAGAGAGAGAGAGAGAGAGAGAGACAGGTCTCGCTAAAACCGCGATCAAGCTTCGGAATGCATCCCGGAGGCCGATACGATATCACCGCGGCGGAACGCGCGATATTTCATGTCGCTTAAAGTAATAAAGACGATCGCTTTTCCCATACGTGCCGTACAGCGAATATACAAATCGCGCGACGCTCGCCACTTTGCGTCGGAATTCGCTCGGCACGCTTAATCGCCGATTAAACGATGATCCAGATTAACGTGGAATTTTAAATGGCTCCGGCTCTCTCTCTCGCGTGAGAGAGAGAGAGAGAGAGAGAGAGAGAGAGAGAGAGAGAGAGAGAGAGAAAGAGAGAGCCGGTGTATGCTCGCGGTCGATCCATCAGTGCCGCGCGCGGCCAGTCCGGGCGAATTCATGACCGCGCGGAGTGCGATCTCCGGGGAAGTCAGTGCCACGGAGAGTATCAGTGGAGTCCATAACTGCCCGTTACGCGAAGTATGCACAACGGTGCATTCCACGTGTGCCTGCTAGCGCGTTCTCACGTGGTGACCACCGCACACGTACATAGGAAAACATGTCGTGAACGTGGGCGTGCATTCCTGCCTTCGCATTATCTCCTCTCTTCGCTCTCTCTCTCTCTCTCTCTCTCTCTCTCTCTCTCTCTCTTCGCTCTCTCTCTCTCTCGCTCTCGCTCTTTCTCCGTTTCTCCAACTCTTTCGTGCTTTCTCCGCGTGCACCCGTCCCGCCCTCTGCCTCTCACGGTCTCCTCTCTTCCCTCGGTGTCTCTCTTGCTCGCTCGCTCGCGCGCCCACCGTCGAGCGACCACGTACGAGGAGGAATCTTCTCCTCTTTTTATTCCTCATCCAGACCCGTTATCGTGGATACCATGGCCCGGAACGACTGTTTCACACCTCCGCTCGCGCGGGAATTAGGAAATAAATTAGCGACCGGGCTAATTTCGTTATCTCGCCCGATGGCCGTGCCCCACCCCGCTTAAGACGTCAAGGCCCGGTGTCGGACCCCGAATACGGGACCTGCTTGGACACGGACTGAAATCGTGTCCCGGGATGCAGCGCAGGATCAATGGCTGTTGCTCGGTCGAGCGCGGGGTTCGAATGGGGGCTTCGTTAAAAACGGGTCAATCCCGATTAAAGTGACGGCCTCGAGCGGGTAAGCTACGGCCGCGTCGTGCTGCCCCGCCGCCGCTGTGGCCATATTCGGAGAAGCGCGCGCGATAGCCGCTCTTGTAATTAAGCGACGAGAGGAGGTGTGTTTCCGAGAAGTGGCGTGCGCAATGCCAATACCTCACTCCGCAGTATTTGTTTAACTCATTTAGCGCGGCGCGAGCTACGCTATATACGTTCCGCGCTTACGCGATTAGATCGCGCCGTTGTTCGGCAAGGTGTCGTCGCGCTCCCTCCTCGCGAGAGAGAGAGAGAGAGAGAGAGAGAGAGAGAGAGAGAGAGCCTCTCTCCTGTGCCGTTCGGCCGGCCGGAAGTTCATCCCGATGGATCCGCAGGATTCACACGTTCGCGCGACTCCAATCCCGCCTCGTCATTTTTCGCACGCGTCGGCCGGCCGAAAGCGACATGATCGATCCAGACTCCTTTGACGCAGCTTCGACTTCGAAGTGCGCTCAAACACGGCACGTCAACCGACGTGCACTCGAAACACGGCGAGGAACGCGCGGAGGGGATAATTTCGGGATAACGCGCGTGTTATTTTTGCATGCGCGGGCGCGTAAATTGCCGAAGCATTCTCTGAACGCGCTAAACGTACGCTTAACGTACCAAATGGCGCGATCGTACCAGGCGATCGGGGGAGGGAGGAGGGAGGGAGAACAGCGCGAAGGAAGCCCCGGCCAATTACACGCGTGCGCGAGTAAAAATAACGCACTTGGCTCAGCGGAGCGTGGCGCACTTGGGGGCGCTGGACGAATAACGTGAGCGAGAGAGCGTAGACAAAGCGGCGCGTCGCGGCCCTCCCAGGCCCTCGCGACACTAAATATCGACTCGGCCGTGCCGAGTCACCTGCCCCGTCCGGCACACTTTAATACCTGGACGATGTCCGATATGTAAGTATCCCCCTTCCCTCCCTCCCTCCCTCCCGCCCGCGCCGGCAGAAAATGTTGGATGTCGGGGATCACGAGGAAGTCGTAATTTCCACGCGAACGAGGCAGCGCCCGAGTGAATTGACGACGGCTTATCTCGCGGCTCGGCCACGGAATCGCTTGGTACGCGTATCGGACAAGATAACGGCGCCGGCGTATCGATAAATTTCGCTAATTAATTATTGACGTGTCTCGGGGCTATTTTTGCGCCTGGGCCCTCCGCACGCGAAAGCGGACGCCTCCCCGCGCCGCTCCGCCGCCGCCGGCTCTCTGTCCTCCTTTTTGCTGCAAATCTCTTCCTCGCCGCCACGGGATGGCCGAGAGTCGATTTTTGCCTTCGCCGCGGCAAATTCGGCTCTCCCGTGCGACGGAACGACGTCCGCTCGACGAGCCTTGTACGGAGGACACGCGCGCGTTCCGCGCCGATGAGTAATTAAAGCGCCGGCTGGAGAAGGCGTATATAACGTTGCAATCGATCGCGTATCGCTCCCCGAGCTGGACAGACGAGGTTCATCTGGGAGACGCACGCATGAGATGAGAGATCCTTGATCCATGAATGAAGAGGCAGCTGCGTTTTCGCGCGCGACATACTCGTGTCTGTCATTCAGAGCGCGGAAAAATGCGAGGGGGATTTCGCAAAGGACTTTGGCTGTTTTAAACGACGGCTGTTAATTCGCCTAATCGCCACTCCGCGGAGAATTTCACGACGCCGTCAGTCGTCGCGGCCGGACAGATCGACTGCGCGAGACGACAGAGAGATGAGGCGAAGGATAATTGAAGAACAATTTACTCAGGAAGCGTAAGCTCTTTCGATTCGTGGACGTAGCGCCCGTTTTTGCAAACTTCCCCCCGCCGTATCCTTCCGCCGCCAACGGCAATCCCGTCCTCGTTCGCCCGGGCTCGGTTTCGTGATTTCTACCGTCACGGTCGTCCCCCCCACCCCCGCTCCCTGCGCGTTCTCCTTTCCTGCCAAGCATACGCGAGTCTTTGCTCTCGTCTGTGGTATCCAGATCGGCGGGCGTTCCAACGGGGCCCTTCGAGGGCCTGGAACGCCCGCGCAGGTGACGAGTCACTCGCAATATCGAGCCTCTAAACGCGACGAGGATGCATCGGAAGCCAGAAGGTGGAGTCCGCTGTCAGGTACTTGATTTCTCGGTGTCTGACGGAGAGGTGGAGAGGTCTTCGACCGGTAGCCTAAGTCGAGGAGCCGTCCCTAAAGAGGCACCAGGGTCATTAGCGAACGGAACATTTATCCTTGTCCTTTCTCTTTCGCGCGCGCTCTCTCTCTCTCTCTCTCTCTCTCTCTCTCTCTCTCTCTCTCTCTCTCTCTCTCTCTCTCTCTCTCTCTCACTCTCTCACTCTCTCGGTCGGGTGTTCGCACTTGATTCGCCGTCGGTATCAACGGGTGCCAGGCAGGAAGACCCGTATTATCGAGTCAATTGTCTCTCACCCCCCTCCCCCGGACAGTTCAGCTGACTATAAAATCATTATCACCCGTCCACCACCTCCACCAGCACCGATCTCTCTCCCTCTCGTCCCGCCGCTCTGCCCCTTCGCCACGTAGCCGGTGCTTCTCGGTCGACGTTGAACGCTCGATTATCCCATTAATACACGACGAGTCCGTGCGTCCATCCGTCCCGGCGGATCTTTAATTATTTAAATGCAGAGAGCCGCGGCGGGGAGAGCCGGCATGAAGGGTACCGGTGCCCCCCAAAGAGACAGGGGCGGATTTGCGGAGATGCGAGGCGCGCGCGTACACACTACGTCGCGCACGGAGAGATGCGCGCTGATTTCCAATCGATCGATCTCGATCGATCGATCGATCGATCATCGCTCATCCGGGGAAGACGTTACCACGTCTGTCGTTCGGCTATCGATGTCGCGCTGTCTCGCGAGCTCTGAGGGTTCTGTTGTCGCGTGACTGCCGCGCGATACTACCGCGCCGGTGCTGTCTTTTCGGCAGGTTATTGTTGTTAATTACGCGCGACGATCTCTTCGAAGATCCACGTTAGTCTCGGGCGAAGCCTGAGGGCCGTCTTTGCGCGCCAGCTCGCGCTCGAAGACGCTCGGACGGCGCGTCGTGAGAGAGAATCCGCTCTCGCCGTCCAAGTCCGAGTTTGTTCCCTCTAATCCGCCCCTGCCCAAAGCGTCGCAGGCTAGGCTCACAGTGGGAACACGAGTAATCCTTAGTGTGACAAGTGGGCTCGAGGCAGCGGTGTATCCGGTAGCACTTTGGTATTTATCTCTATAAATACGCATCGGCGGCGTTGTGGCCATCGTTGACCCTGGCGTAATAACGCGCGAGCGCGGGCAGGATTTATTCCGTGGCCCGCAGCGACGAGAGCGGGGATCTCGTTAGGATTTCGTCACTCCGGCGGATGGATGAGCCGGCGGAAGGAGAAGGACGAGAAGCGAGAAAGAAATCCCGCCGTCGCGCCGTCTCTCCCGTGAGCGTAAGGCGGGAGCACCAATGCCGCGTGTTGCGCAGCTCTCGGCATTCTCGTTGCTTTGGCCTTCGAACTCGGACGTTTTTAAATTCCCAACGTGGAGCGTGTGTGCGTGCACGGCAGAAAATGAGTGAGGTCGAATGAAGCCATTTTCTGGTGTGAAATATGAACGAGGTACGGAGGAATTATCTGGCCGAAGTTATGGGAATCCGGTCTAAATCGCCAAGGTTTCTCGTCAGCTCAAACAGAATTCCGATATTCCCAGTCGGAATTTCCGAATCGTTCGTATTTCATCGGAACGTGGACTCGTTCAACCAAACAGTTTTCTCCGTGTGTATTTTGTATTATGGAATCCAAGTGGGGGCATTGAAATTCCCCGAAATCTTCAAACTGTGAGAGTCTTACCGAGAGAAGTTGGATCCATCTTTTTCCACAAATCTTTGGAACCAACGAATTCTTTTGTTCAACGAATTATTCAGTGTTCTAGAGAACAGATTGTAAGAAACACAGGAGTCTATAAAAAATACATATATATATATATTTTACATTTAAGTCAGGCTGACGACGCACACGAGGCAAGATCGATGCTTTGATGAAGCTATAAACGCGTATTATCGTGCGCGAGCATTCTAGCACAGAAACCAAAATCCCCGTCAGAAACAAACTTGTAATATATTCTTATTTTTGCGAAAAGTTAAGTGCTAAAATCGGTGCTTTTATCAAGTCGGGCGTAACTTTATCCAATAAATGTATCTCGACCGCTTTTTTCAGTGAAGAGGTCATAAGAAAGTGGAGAGAGGTAAATAAAGTGTCATGCCTAGCTGCGGGGTATCGGCTATCGGGAATTTTTCGTAAAATTTTCCACGAACTTATCGAACCATCCGATAACCAAAAACGTCCGGAGTCACAAAAGTGCGGCCCGGCATCGGTGCTGTTCTCGTGGTGTACGGGAAGCGAGCGAATGCGAGACGACGAACGCGCGGCGCGGCGGCGCGTGGTCGGGCTACGCTTGACGGCGGAAGGACGCGCGAATCCACCGGGTCCTTCGGCGGATAAATGATGAAACAGGATCGCAACGCTAATACACCGCGAGTGTTATGACTGCGCATCTTGCCGTGACCATAGCGGGCACGGGCTGACCGATCGCGACTATCATTAAGCGACGACTTAATGAGCCAGGCGCGCCGGACGTGGGAAGTGGTCTATCGCGCGGTAATTACCTCACTTCAATTATTAGACGATTACCGTACGGTAATGGGGATCGAAAATGGGAGTGGACGCGCTCTCACGTGATCGCGGCCTCGTCAACTCTAATAGACTTCTCCTGTCGTCTGCACCGGGCTCGAAACTCGCGTGCGTTCTCGATTATTTCAATCGGTGTTGCTCATGAGAAGAGAAAGTGCAGTTTGATATTTATCAAGAAGCGGGTAAAAGGACATTCGACGCGATCGCGGGATCCGTACGATCTTTGGAGGAATGGGAGGCGAAGCGATCAATCAGACTGCTACACGGAGAAGATTCTACGTACATATATAGCTTGTCTTCGTGTAAATTCTATGCAGCTTTAAATGGTACATTCCGATGTATTCTTAGTAGGTCTTTTTTATCTTTAGATTGATGTTTTTACAATTTCCCAAGATGTAGACGGCACATCATAAACCGAGGATACCGTGCTTCTTTTCGTTCTTACGGATGTAATTATTAGGTTGGTGCAAAAATAATTGCGCTTTTTATCATTTTAAGCTTGACGCCGATTTTTCTAATTACCGTTCATTATCCGTCCATTATCTTCTCCATTTCTCTTCTGTTATCTTTCCCAGAATTCTATTTTGTAGGAATAAACAAACTTGTTTCCTGTTGGGAGAAATGTGTGCAGGCCAACAGTCGTTATTTTGATTAATAAATATAATTCTTAATTGATACATGTGTCTTTATGCGTATATGTGTCTTACGATACGTAAAAACCGTAATCATTTTTGCACCGACCTAATATTTCATTGAGCATTTTGGGAAAGCACAAGGTGTTCCAGATTTTTCAGCAAAGATGCCGCGAAGCCGCCGGTTCGAAAAACGTGCGGTAACTTTCGCCGCAAGATCCTCGCCGTGTAAACAAGGCGCCGTCGATCAAGGCGATTTCTTCGACAATATTTCTGAGAAACGCAAAAACTAAAAATCAGCGTGTTCGTCCCGGAACGATCCTGCGTAGTGTTTATTCGGCAGCGCGATTCCGCAAACATTTGCTCTCCCGCAGGGTCATGCTCGACTTTGCACAGTCGGGCCGTAGGGGCCAAGAAAAAGGACGAGGAAAGAAACAAGTCCGCTGAAGCGTTCGTACGTAAGACCGGGAGCGGATCGAAGATTATTATTATTCGCCCTCTCTCTAATTGCGCCGCGCGGATCCGTGTCGCCGTTACGCAGTCGAGTCAGGAAAAAGAACAGGTCCTTCTGTTTCCGGAGAAGGGTAACCCCGGTCGGCGAGAGAGAGCGTTACGGCACGGCAGTAATAAGAGAGATTTCAGCGAGGGATTAAAAAGGAGAGGTAAGCAGACACCCCTCTTATAGCGCGCCCTCCCTCTCCTTCCGCGCCTCTGCCTCCTTAACAGACGCCACGTCGGCGGATTAGGTCTCGTTAAGATATCGCCAAGTCGTTAAAAATAATTGTCAGCCGGATAATTAAGGAGGGATGAAACCCCTTCCCCCCTTCCCCCTCTCTCTCTGTCTCTCTCTCTATTTCGGTTCACCGGCAAGGAAACATCCTCACGCGACGCTACGGCCGGCGATTTTCAGCCCGCGCTCGTCGCGTCTCCTCTCCTCTCGTCTCGTCTCGTCTCGTCTCACCTCACCTCACCTCACCTCACCTCGTCAAAGCTCCGCGTATTTGCTCTTCCCAGCCGACCCCTTTTTATTCCGTCTTCGCATGTAACGCTCTCGCCCGGCTTTTCCTCAATCTGCTTACCTACGTTCCGCGCGCCGTTCCTTCGCCTCTTTATCCGCGTTTTGTTGGCACATCGTTAGGAAGCACGAGGGGGTTCGTTTCTCCTCCACCCGAGTGAGCGAGAGAGCGAGAGAGAGAGAGAGAAAGAGAGAGAGAGAGAGAGAGAGAGAGAGAGAGAGAGAGAGAGAGAGAGAGAGAGAGAGAGAGAGAGAGGAGAAAATTGCGGACGGGGTTAGGTTCGTCTAACGGTAAAGTATAGCAGCTCGCGCGGCTTGTTACGCGCGTCAGACGCGGCCGGAATCATACCTCCTCGGCGGCGTATACGCCGCTTCACTTATGCATGCGCGCACCTCGCGAACCTAACTTATACGCGCGGACGTCGCAACGTGATACAACTTTAATGCACTCGCCCCGGGTATGTACTCCGCATCGGGAAAGCCGCTCGGCGATTCTCTTTCCGTCGCGCAAGGAGATTGACCTTGAGTGAAGCGTTTCCCAGGCATCGAAATGACAAGGTACGACGTCTTAATTGATTTTACGTCAGTCCCGCAGAAATAATTCAGTCGAGGGTAACCTACCGCGGCCCCCCTGTTATCTCCGCGATCTTCAGGGCCGATATCGATTCGCGCAAATAAACGCATCGCGGCTGGCGCGGAGCGTCACGACGAATTGAACATCGCATCATTGGCCTCGCACAGAATCTCATCGCTGAGTCTCGCTTCTATCAATTTCTACGAGGATCCTTCACGCTAAGATCTCTGATTCTTCTTTGACAATTTCGCAGAAATACCGCTTGAGTCGGCTGAGTCGAAATTTGCGTGAATATATACAAATGTAAATAAACGCGTTGGCGTGGCGCGTTGGAGTAAAAATGTCGCAAGTTCTCTCCAAGCCTCCGAGAGAGAGAGAGAGAGAGAGAGAGAGAGAGAGAGAGAGAGAGAGAGAGAGAGAGAGAGAGAGAGAGAGAGAGAGAGAATTTCATGGTCGCTTCTGAATCTCCTTTTCAGGCTGCGCGATGATTTCAGAGCGAATAGGGCATTTCGAGTACCGCTACGACTTTTCATACTTGCTTACGAATTCGCCGAAAGGTCATTCGAATCGGCATAATTTTTCCCGAATCGCCCCTTTCGAGATTCGACGGTAGGAAATGGACGAGAAACGTCTGCTCGAACCGCGAACTCTTTCCTCGATCGGCACCCTTAGCCGGAGGGATGGCCGACGGGGAGGCATTGTAAATATTAATGCGGCGGGCTCGGGCAAAGGAAAATATTTGAATAATAATTACTGAGGCACCCTCGGCCCTTGTTACGCCCTCGTATAATAAAAAGGTTCACCGGAGAAAGAAGGCGCACGCGACGGCGGGGTTGCGACGAGAATTTTCTAATTAGGAGGATTCAAGCCGGCCCTGCAAACAATACCAGAAGCACCACTTCCACCCGTTCCCGAGTAGAGGCACTCGAGGACTTCTGAGGAGAGAGATTTTAATATCCAAGACCTCGGCGTTTATTATCGTCCCTTATTATCGTCGCAAAAGAAAATATAACGAGGCGTGCGTATCGACATCTCTCTTTCTCTCTCCCTCCTTTTTTTCACTCTCTCTCTCTCTCTCTCTCTCTCTCTCTCTCTCTCTCTCTCTCTCTCTCTCTCTCTCTCTGTCCCTCTCCTTCTCTCGCTATTCTCCGTCTTTCTCCTTGGCCGCGATCTAATGTTTGTCCGTGAGCGATGCAAAAATTTTCGGACGAGTTTGTCCTCTTTGACCCGGCGATCTTTTTACGTTGTTTACGTCGCATTAATCGTCGCGTGTTACGACGGCAACGGGTACGGCACGGGGTGAAAGTAATTACGAGCGCGAGCGCGGAGGGTGCGAAAGTAGGACATTAGTACTGTACTCGCGGACGATTAAGAAACCCTATCGCGGTCGACCGCCGAACGAGAATAATTTAGATTCCACGTCGGGTCTGTTCATCGGCCGAGCGATCTTAAATTAATCGCAAGCGCGTCGCACGAACGAAATTGATGGTGCGCTCTGTGCGTGACATTTCATTAATATTTGGCGGAGTCATTAGAGCACAATCTCCCCCCCCCTCCCCTCTTTCTTTCTCTCATTGCGGGTGAAATGTTTTATCAATGTTTCAATAGATAAATTAAGCCCGTACGTTAACGACAATGATTATTGACTTAATTTTGCGTTTATATAACACCGGATTATTTATTTCACTGTAGTTTGCATATTGACGTTTGCCTCGAGTGACGAAAGTAACAACAACAATGACGTTATTGTGTCAAGAAACTTCTAAGAGAGTGTATAAATTCTCGCATATCGATCGACTTTTGATCAATACGGAAAATTGTATCGAATTGTACGAATTGTACGAAAAATTGGCAAAGGAACGTGCGAACGCTCATAAATATATATATACATTGATTGATAAGTGACTTGTGCGGTACAGAACGACATGTTTAATAATCTCAAGTAAATTTGTCACTTGCATTGGTAGCGCGGATGATGAGGCTAAAAACTGGGTCATTAGACCCGTCAGGTCGGATTAAGAAACCTTACGGCGAAACGCGCGCGCAATCTTGTTCGTCAGAATCGTCGGAGCTCGCGTTGGAGGCGCCCGGAGCCGGAGGCGAGCGGAGGATTAATCTTCGAAAAAGATTCATCTTACTTTACATCGGCCGAGACGTAAGGATTCACCTCGATCTCCATCCAGTCCGGGCGGCGGGTCGCGCAGTTGTACGTCTCACTAGTACACGCGCGACACATCGATCGGCACGACACGACACTGTCGTGCGTCGCGCAGTTGTTGCGCAACAAGCCGAGTAATTAGCGGTGTCATCAGAAGTGACTGAAAAACAAGCGAGCGCGAGAGTACGCCGGGCGAAAATATCCCCGGGCGTAATTTCTTACGGTTAATAGGACCGGCCAATATCACACGAGAATTACGTAGCGCGCCTCATCTGCGGCCGCCTAACGATCCAAATTGGCACGGTCAACGAGACACATGCACACGGCGAAACGAGACCTTGGCGTTAATTAGACACCTTCGCGGTGCGCGCGTCTTCGAAAATACACCTCGCTGGCCAATTAATCTCGCGAAGCGGCTCGCCCGCAAATCGCATTAGTTACATGTCGCGCGACGGCGCGGCGGTTACGCGTTCTATGTGAATTAATCGAAGGTCGCGCCAAGAGGAGTAGGAGGGAAGAGAGGATGAGAGGGCGGCGACGGTGGTTTTATCGATGGAACAATGACGATCGGCCGGCTAAACGCGACGCGTAACGAGAAGTCCGCGCGGCGCCGCGCGGACTTCAAAGACTCCGCGCGGAATAAATCAAGAGCGAGGTTCTCCACGGCGCGCGTGGTTTTGCTTCTTTCCCGCTGACTCCCTGACAGTCATTAGGATAATCAACGAATTAGCGTTTCCGCGCTAAGGACTGGATAAGGCATAAGGAGTTAGGAGGACAAAGTGCGTCTCGACACGCGATCCCACCGTATCGCGCAGGTACAAAACACACTCGCTCTGCCCCTCTCCGGAGAGAGATAGGTAGAGAGAAACAGAGAAAGAGAGAGAGAGAGAGAGAGAGAGAGAGAGAGAGGGAGAGGAAGAGAGATTCGCCTTTCGATCAAACCCATCCGGAATTCGCGGGCTGCCGAGCCGTTCGCACGACAATCGCGGCGTCGGTTTTTCGAAATTCGCGCGTTCGTCCCTAGGATTTCGTCCCGAGCGGGAATAAATATTTTCGTCGAAAGTAAACATTTATGTCAAAATATTCTGTGCATATCGGATGACCCACATCTCTTGGCGCTCTTGGCGATACTTTATATTCCGAGAATTACGCGATCAAGTTTTATCGTTTTAGTTGAATTTTGTAGAACTCGTCAAGGATTTCTAAATCTATGTAAAAAAAAAGACTTACTTCTTTGTAGACACTGATTTTCGATGAAACACGCCTTTTACTGATTCGATTCCTGTACTTAATGTTCGCTAACTTCCTCTCATTCATTCCCCTCGAAAGGCGTAGAACAGGTGTAACTTTGCAGTTTCAAAAGGGTAAACTTTAGTAGTCACGATGACTCGCGTCATTTTTTTAGGCATTCACTCGTGTCAAAGATATCACGTTGTACACGGGGAAATTATTGCAGTAAATATTACAACAAAATTTTTACAATCTTGCACGATAGAGAAATATGATCGAAATTACTGTATATTTGTTTAAAAATGCGACGCTTGATTTTTCACTACACAACTTTGTAGTTGCACGAATATTTTGTCGCTGTATTTGATATTGTTTCTCCGTTGCCCATTATTTTCATAATAATTCATATCGGTATGATCCAGTTTGATGATATCGCAGAAGCAAAATGTAACCTCGACACAATTTTTACCACAATATTCCTTCGAATTCTTCGACAGTCCAATTGTTGAGTTTTACGTGGACCGCCCTGTACATCATCGCGGAGGAAACAACCTGAGTAACACCGATATATCGAATTGGTCGTGATATTCACGCCGTCGAGTACGCTGTCGACTTTTTAACTAATTTAAAGAGAATCGCGCGCACACACACACGTCTGTGCTTGCACCTGTGTGAGTGTGTGCGTGCGCGCTGTAAAGCAGCTTCACGTCTGCCGGTTATAAAACTCGTCGAAACCGCCGTTGCATATTCGATGCTCTTAAAGCTTGTTTACAGCGATGCTCGGACGCGCGAACGTTAACATAAAATGGCAGCGTTGCTTACGTTTATTTCGGTTCCCCCGGGGCATAAATTTCGCGATGCGCATTCTCGATTGTTCGCAGGTGTGTGCACGCATCGCATCGCATCGCATCGCATCGCATCGCATCGCATCGCATCGCATCGCATCGCGCACCGCCCCGCGCCGTCCCGCACCGCCCCGCCGTCGTGCAACCACCGAAGGTGGAATTTGTTCGGCGTGTGTCCTGAGATCCATTTCGCCGATAAGACAACCCACACGTGGTCAAGGAGCTTGACTATCTCATCGCTTTTCACGCCTTGAGAGACGCCAAATCGTTCGTCGTCGTGACCGCGCGCGCGCACGAGGGGTGCGTCCGCCCATGTGAAATTGGCCGGAACGAGAGAGGACGGGTGCTGCAACTTGCTCTAATTAAACGCTCCTTAACTTCGCCCGGAAGAGCCCGTCGTCCCCTCCTCCTGCTGCCCTCGCTTCCGTTAATGATCATCCTCGTATAACCGGCGCGCGTCATTCCTCGCGTGCGTCGAGCGAGATCTCGCGCGACTTGAATTTATCTCACGCGAATCTGTGGAATCGGGGATTTCGCCCGGACGGAGAGCGTAACAATAAAGCGCAATAATCAACGTATTCTTCGGAAGATACCAAGAGGATACGAGAGCGAGCCGAGAGATCGTCCCCTCCCCCCCCCCCTCCCGCTCTCGCGTAATAATCGGGCGACGCGTGCGACGTAATCTCGCCGTGGTGCTTTTCCTCCCGTCGCGCCGTCGCGACGGATCTCCCTCGCAGCATTTGCGCGGCAAACGTCGCTTAAGAGCCCGTCAGCTTTAAGCCTTTAAGCACCTGACCATAAAGTCACTCGTAATTGTCCCGGCGAATCTCGGCGCTCACCCTCGCCGTCAGACATGCAAATAACTCGGGGTTAGTTAGCTAATGGGGTTGGCAGGGTCGGTGGCTCGGCTCGAGCGAGTTCATTCATTAAGGGTTGATGGCTTAATTGCCAGCTCGCAGCATCACCACCGCCCCCGGTCGAGTCGAACGCCACCGAGGAGGCATCCTCTGCCACCCCGAGACCGCTCCGTCCTCTCTCTCTCTCTCTCTCCTCTCGCCTCCTCTCTGTCGTGCCACAGCAACAGGTTGCGCCAGGAGCCGTGCGCTCGGTAAGCCGAGGATCCAACTCGTTTGCGCCCCGAATTAAGCGAGCGAGCCGGCATTAATTAATTGTCCCAGCTTGCTTGTGCCGTACCGCGCCGGAAAGTCCTCCACTTCCCCTCTTCCGGCCGGGGTTAATTGTCGAGCACGTCGTTAACGCGATCTTTTCTGCTCCTTCGACCGACGCCGACGGGAGAGAGATCCCGGCGGTCCCCTTCGCGATAACTTTTAAAGGACTCGCCGTGGCTTTCAATTTGCGCTCGTCGTCCTGCCGTTCGCCTGCGCGCGATGTTCCTCCCATTTGCAACTCAAAGCGCGCGCGCGCGCCTCGGTCGGTGCGTTGTACGTTACACCGGCCGACGTGCGGCTTAGTCTCCGCCTGAACTCGGCTCGGTTTTAATTGAAACTTGCCTCGTTCTCTCTCGTTTTACTGCCGTTAGTAATTTAATCGCGCCTCCTCGTCCTCGCCCTCCGCCTCCCTCCTCCGGCGACACTTCGGTGAGCTCCGCGCGTGCGTCTCGCCTCGGACTTTAAACGCGACGTAACTCCTCTTTACGCTCGCGATTATCGAGTAGTTATCGCAGGATTTACGGGTTAGAGGGAACGAGAAGGAGACTTTGTTGTAAAATGCAGGTGTGATTTCGTCACAATAGCTCGTTCTCGAGCGTCGTCGCTTCTCCCCAGCTCGTCGTTGCCCCTTCACAGAAGTCTGCAAGTCATCTCCGACCGACCGTCCCCATCGCCGGCTCAGTTCGTTGTCCAATTTAACTTGATTTCTCGCTGTCAACATCGTCTTCGCGGTGGGCTTGCAAATCGCGCGATATAAAGTAAGCGTAACATGGGCCTCGCGTTATTAATTTTCAACCACGAAAGCCACAGACTTGCGCGTGTAGACTGAACGCTCCGCTGGGTGCCGCGAAGGCTGCCTCGTTCGATTTCGCTTCTGTCGAAGAAAGTCGCACAAAGGTGGAAGGAAAAGAAAGCTCTGTCCTTTACATCTCGTCTTCAAACGTCTCGCGAGTGGAAACAACGACAGTCGAGCAAGTCTCGACGCTTTTCAGTCAGGCGAATACGCGAGCTGTCTCCGGCAGCTTCGACGAAGTCGAGTCGTCCGCCGAATCGGTAACGAGAATGAATCGATGATGATAAGTCAACTGCGCCCCGATGTGATGATTATCCTTCCGCATGGCCGGCCCGCGATCTCGTGATGTTCCGCAATAATTAACCGCGCTTGCGCGAAACAAAGATTGAGAAGCTCTCGCGGCGAGAGAGCAAACCGGCCGGTTACGGCCGGGCGCATCGCCGCCGTCCACCACGTTTCTTCATCGTTCGCTCGTTCTCAGGCGTGCACCGTATTCATTGCACACGACATCCCCGCCCGCTCGCCACCGCCGCGCCGCCGCCGCCGCCGCCGCCGCCGCCGCCGCCACGCCGCTATCTCTTTATTTTCGTTGGCGAGTCCGTGATGCCGCGGCGTTCTTTTTTTCGCTCGTTTTACACGGAGGTAACGACCATACGAATTTTCGCCATTTGTATGCGACACGGCTCAACCGTCAACGTGGGTCGACGTGAATTATCGTGAGTGTCAGACCCTACGACCCGCTCGTACGAACGGTTTAATTTAAGGTCGTCGGTTTAATTCCTGGTAGAAAGCGCATTTGCAACAGTAGCTGCTGGAGAAAACGAGAGGGAACGGGGAAAGCGCATTGACGGAGGCAGGAAAGGAGAGTAAAGTAGAGAGACAGACGGGAAGAAAGAGAGAGAGAGAGAGAGAGAGAGAGAGAGAGAGAGAGAGGTGGAAAAGAAGAGTCCTTTCGATTCAAATGCGCCGCTCCTCTCTTGTCATTCGCCTTGCCGTGGCACGTCCGTTCGTCATGGCTTTTCGCTTGTATCGTTCGCGCAAGAGAGAGAGAGGGAGAGAGAGAGAGAGAGAGAGAGAGAGAGAGAGAGAGAGAGAGAGAGGCTCGCACGAGTGAGTCACGCTGGATCGCCAAAATTCTCAAGCGCTACGTGCGCGGTTTGTCTTAACGGCGACGTAAAAACGCGTGTCACACATACACTCGGCGCTTAATCAGATCGTCTCAGGCGACGCGACCCGGGTTTATCACGCGATGCAGTCGAGCCACGTAAGCCTCGCGTCAGCGCGTCGCGGAAGAAAATTAATCGCACGTTATTATTACCGACGCCACACGGACACGTGCGCGCGCATGCGCACACACACATACGTATCTAGAAAAAAAGATCGGTTGAATTAAGGGAGATTTCTCATTGGCGGGTTCAAAAAAATCAATTTTTTTAATTTCTTATTTGTGTTCCTACTTGTGTGTAGAATACCCCTGTAAAAGGATTTTCTGAAATTCATAGTTTTAACGGAGCTATGAGCTGAAATACGTTAGCACGCACGGCCGTTGTTTAAATATATCTAAACTTTCAAACGCGTTTTTTTCGAAACTATGTTTTTCGACCTTACGGAACTGATAACTGAAAAACTAATAAAGATAGCCACTTTTTTTTGTTTCACTTATTCCTAATACTTTTGCGTTAGGAATAGACTAGAATAAAGCTTTCGTAACAAAAATTCGATTGTTTATAAGTAAAAATATACAGAAAATTATTCCGAAAAAACGAATTGCTTTTTGGAATTGACGCCATTTTTATTCAATCGCAAATTTTATTCAATCAACTTCGTTCTAGTCTACTCCTTAGCGAGACTCATCTAGATAATGAAAATTGGTTGTTCTTTTAATTTCAAATAATATTTAGGAGCTGCATTACTTCCGTAGCAAGAGCATGTTTTTTTGGTGGATCTAATTTTGGGTGCCATTTTTTATAATAAATACGTATATTCTTTTTTTAATAAAAACTATATTTCTACAGTACAATAGTTGTATAAATATATACAAACACCCGTATCTTTCTATATATAATAGTTTTCTAAACAAAAATTCACAAAAATTGATCATTTTTTGAACCCGCGAATGAGAAGCCCCCCTTAACGGGACAACGAACGTGAACCGAGAAAACGCCTGGCGTTTCTTTCTTTCGTTTGAACTTCCGTCGGAGAAGCGAATTTGCAATCGCGAGAAATAATTCCAATCGATAAAAAGTCTCTCCCCCCTTTCTCCCCCGTGTGCACGCGAGCTCACGACGGCAGCTCGCCGTGGAATCTCGCGGGGGGAGATCTCAAGCCGCGGCAGTTCGCGCACTGCCATTGACCTTATCGGGCGATAGTATAAAAGAGAGATGTGCCGCGGATGAAAATGGCGGTACTTAGGACCGTATCCAGAAATTGCCGTTCGGTCTACTTACACGCGTTCTACGTAGGCGCTCGCGCGCGTGTGTGCGTGTACGTACGCGCGAGTAGAGAAGAAAGCACGGGGCCAGGGGGCGGAGGGGGCGGAAGGATGATTTAGTAATGAAGATATTAACGGACCGAAAGCGCGCCACGGAATACTGAGATTCAACTATCTAACTGCTGACATAACTCACGTTTATGACTCCGCGGCGGCCGCTTCTTTCCGCAGCCCTCGCGCGCGGCACCGCCAACGACGCCGTCGCCGTTCTTCCCCCTGCACCGCGCGCGTTACACACTCCCGCAATTAATGCCTCGCCGTCGCTCGGGGAAAAAGGGCTCCAGAGTTCGGGCGCCGCGCGAATCAAGAGTCACTGCGCTCCGAATTCGCATCCGCGTCGTAGGAAGCGTCCGCGAGGCGAATCCGATCGAGAACACGTAACGCCTTCATTGCCACGCTGTGGTCGCCAGCGACCGCCAGTGATACAACGTCTCATTAATTTTAACGCGTAAATTGTAACCAACAGCGTGCAACGAGTGAAATATGTAACCCACGCGGAGAGCCGAGCTGACCAACATTCGCATCACGAATTGCGTTTACTCGTCTCGTGTCCTTTTTCTCTCGGTGACTTAAACCTGAGTTTGAGATATTTAGCGGAGATATCAGCGGAATCAGCTGTCTACGTATTTGGCGTCATATTTTTAACCCATGATTCTTTTGCGTTATAACGTGAGACAGAGGACTTAATTCGAAGCAGACTGAAAATAATTTCAAAGTGACCAACAGATTCACGTTGACAATTGATGTTCGCGCGATATCAACGGCTTGGCTCTCATCAGTCCCCCCACATTCTAGGCTTAATCAGATACTCGAGTCTCTAATTATTTATTTTCAGACTTAATTTGTTTGTGTCCGCGGAGATGCAGGGAGAAAAATAATCACTCAAACTGTCATTGAAAATTTTTCATCAATCATTTTCATCAATTTTTCGTGCGTACGCGTCGAATTTCTGCAGAGGCCAGTTTGAGCTTTATCATTCGCGCTCGTGCGATCGTTTCTTTCTCTTACCGTCGCGATCGGATTATGGAAATGGCTCGATTCGTAGCGAGACTGTCGACATTACATTAAGGTAAATGTCTCATTAACCGGACGTTTAAGCGTAGGTCGTCACAAAAAATACAATATATAATATTAAGAATAGCTTTGATGTAAATATTTGCATTTATTCGGAAACTTAAGATCCCCCTAAGTAGAAAAAATTATTTAAACTAATATATATATATATATATATATATTATTAATGAAATATTTATACAAGTAATGAAGTGCATTAACGTACCAGTGACCGAACAGTTGAAATAGGTTATGGCCCAATATTCGGATATAATTTGTCCCAGTGTCTGACCGCAATTAGAAAATTAGTATGTGCTAACGAGAAATAATATAAATATAGACGCTATCTCTTAATGAATTTATTAACGATTGACCATTATTTTGCCAAACCATAGATGCATACCTATTTAATTAATTTTTATTTTAATACAAAAGTATCAAATTGGGTATATCTTTCTCCAACTAATCGTCAAGTATTGAAGTTCTTTTTACATTAATTATTACTTTCATTCATTATTGTTAAAATAAATAGTAAATATGTTTTTTCAAAGCGGTCGGATAAGCGGCACGTATCCGGCCATTGGAACGTTCACCTTATACATGATAAAAAATTTTCAATGACTGTTTGCGATGCTGTTGGCGAGCCCGTTAATTATCAGCCGACGACTCTCTCGAAGGATTTCGCGCGAGCACGAATACGTGTTCGCCTTATCGAGCACGGACGCGATCGACCGTAATACGAATCTATCTATCGGCGCGTAGGTCGTGGGCGTTTCGCAAGCGAGCGAGCGAGCTCATGTGAGATAGCTCGGCGCGCGATCTCACTCGCGGCAGGAAGTTTACGGATATCGCGTCTCGTGGCGCGTAGATCTTAATGCGAAGGGCCGCCCTCTCCGCCGCGTTAACAGCGAGATGGTCTAAGGGTCGTGACGGCAACCGTGGGGAGGGCGACGGGCGGCGGGGTGGGGACGAAAAGAGCGGAGCCGAGAATAGGTTTCAGTGGGGTACATTAGCGGAGTTATGCCCCCGAAGGCACGACCGGCTACGCCGCTGTATATCTTGCTTATTTTTTATTACCGCCCCTGGCAACACACGTACAAGTACGTGGAAAGGGCGATTTTTCCATCCATCCTTCCATCCATCCATCCATCCATCCGTCCGTCCGTCCGTCCGTCCGTCCGTCCGTCCATCCGTCCGAGTCTCTCCTGCGCGTCGCGCTGCCAGAGTGAAGCTACTACGTGGATATCCGCCGCCGTTACTTCGCGTTTGCTTGCTGCGAAACGTTCATTGTTTTATTACTGATGCGATCGCGGCAGCACATGTATATCGCCAATAAGTCGACGTGTCGCGCGTCCGCGTCGAATTTCTGCGGACGCCGGTTCGAGCTTTATTATTCGCGGTCGTTTCTTCCTTTCGCCGTCGCGATCGAGTTAGGGCAATGGCTCGCTTCGTAGAGAGACTTTCGACTTTCTACGGGACTTTATACGGGATAAAAAATTTTCAATGACTGGCTTGAGACTCTTGTCCAAGGCGCGCGCTCTTCATGAATCTACCGTGAATCCAATTCGAGCTATTTTCAAAAGTTAGGATGAAAGTAACATTACCGAGGAAAATTCATTCGAGTTGTAACGGAATTTTCTTCATTACAATATGTATTATAAAAAATTTCTAATGACCGCGGCTCGGAAGGCGACCCTTATCCGGGACAGGGCGTGCTTTTCATAACAGCGTCGCTCGCATCTGGACCACCGACGGCAATTTCTGCAGCGCTCGCGCAGGGCAGCGTTATGCAACATTAAATACACCGCGCCAAAATCAATACGCTTTTCTTTCTTTTTCCTCTAACGAACATTCGTCAGTGCCGTCGGGCCGGCGGGACTCCATATGTCGGTTTCGAATCGTGTTTTTCACGCGCCGCATTCAGACACGGATGATAGAGGGTATCTCTCAGGGGCGAGGGTTTTTTTTATATTTATGGCGTCGAGGAGGGGCAGCAGGCCGGGAGGGTGGCGTTAATGCTCGCCCTTTTTTTACGTTAATAACCATGCGTGATAGGCGAGAGCGGAGAGCGAGAAGAGTCGGGGTGGACGAGGGCGACGGTTTCACGTGGGGTGGAAAGCGGACATGCTTCTCCGGTCGCGGGCTGCTTCTCACACGCGGTGCGCGCGCTGTGCGTGTTGTTGTGTTGTCGCCGGGAATTTCGTGCGCGCATTTTCTCGCCGTGGATCCGCCGCGTTTGCGTCATTGAGCGATCTGGCGAGTCGAATGAAGTGATTTACAGGGCTCTTTGATTAAAATCGAAATTACATAAGACGACGGGAGGATAATGAGAGCCAATTGCAGGTCTTGTTTGCATATATTTACAGTAAATTCTACAGGAAGGTACCCATTAGTTAGTCTCTGAGTGATTTAAGCCGTTTAAAACTTAACCGATAGTTATCTTTATGTGTAATTTATCGTAAATATATGCAAAAATAAGAGCTGCAACTGGCTCTTATTATCTCGTTGTTTTATACAATTTCGAGATCCGAGAAATATCTCACCTACATCTCGTTACCCTTCTTCTTCAGACCGAATACAATGATACATACGTATGAACGAACTCGACTCTGTCGAGCGATTCGATATCCATCCTCGTTAAAAAATCGCGACTGTCCTTGGTTGAAAAGACAAAAAGGGCGGATGCACCCTCTGCTGTCCAAATCGTCAGGTATTCACGAGGCTAATGGCGAAACGCGAGATCGAGTTCGCCAAATCGAGCGACGAGTCATCGACGGACATCAATCAACACGTGGACAACAAAATTTCTCATTATCGCTTGCGGCGAATTGCTTCAAGACGCTCATCTGAGCGAGCATTTTCGGCGAAAGCAGGTTCCCTCGCCGCTCCTCCCCGCCGCCTCCCCGCGTAGGTATCGAGTAAATCTATCATTTCTCATGGCGCGAGTCCCCCCTCGAGCGAGCGAGCAAGCGCACGGATAAACTTGTGTGACTCCGTTATACATAATGACGAGGTGAAACTAAAGGTTGGCGCGACGGCGAGTCGATGACAGGTCGCGCATCTCGCAAGAGGGGGCGCGCGCGCGGAAACTTTTCGCGTTATTTCTTTATTTCGCTCTCTTATCCGCTCCCGCAGCCGCGGACGACTGTCATTTTGCAAAATGACCACGTAGCGCGAGCGCGGCTCGATCATTCCGCTGTTCGCGGCCGAGCGAGCGAAACTTTTCCGCCGCCGGCTTCCACGAGCTGACCGCTCGTTATTCCCGCCCCCCCTCCCCCGCGGCCCCCTCGGGCCAGCAGCGTTGCTCGGCCGGCGGATAATAAATGTTAATATTTCAGCGGCACTTTCTGATTGTTTTTCGTCGCGGGACTTTGCGGTCGTTTCCTCGCTCGGCCGCGAAGCCGAGCGAAGCTCCCGACCTCACCGCCTCAATTATTTCGCACCCCCTTCGAGCGTCGTCGATCGGGTCGTTGCTGCCATTGCCGATTATCGGCTTCGCCGTGCGCTTAGAATAATCGCTCTTCTCACACGACATCGTTGCTGCGTACTGCGAGAGGCCGCGGCAGCGGGAAGCAGCACGTGTGTGGCGGCGATTTCCTCGAGGGGGTGTTTCTCCCAATTAGAAGAACCTCGCCAATCTGTCGCTTGTGCGCTTGCAGACATTGTGCGCCACTGCAGCGGACGGCTCGCCGTCCGCGTGCGTTTATTCGAGGAATTCTTATTATCGACGCAACATATAGCGAAGAAATGGCTCGCGGGGGAGGCGAGTTCCCGTCGTCCGCTTCCTCTCTCACCCCCTGGCCGGCGTCCTTGTCGAGTCGTCGTCGTGGGGTTCTATGTACGCGCTTCGATTATATGCCCCTTTATTCCTCTTCGCGTTGCGGGGGCATGTCATTTGCGGGTGCAGGCCGGGCGCAAGTGGGAGGCGACGAAAAAAATTGCTTTATGTCACGAGGGATCATTACAGACTTTTTTTTTCCAGAGGGGTCGAAAAGTGGCAGGGTCAGGGATGACCCATGACCTTGCGCACGGTGCGATGGTCGTGTGTGCAGGCGAACCTCGGTATATCGAATCGCGTATCACGCGAATAAAAGAATCGCGCAGCACCGTCGTCGAAAGCCGTAGGGGGCAGGAGAAGGGAATCCCCTCTCGCGTATATCGCGCCGGAGAGGAAGCTATTCCTTCTCGCGCGGAGGACGACGCGTGGGACGACGGCCGGAGCTGTTCGTTACGCGTTTTTGTCCGAGGCGTCTACAAGGATCCGCCGTTGTTAACACACGCTCGCGATCGTCGGCGGAAAAATCGCGGCTTCCTTCGCGCCGCTCGCTCGAACCGCGACGATGCGAGAGACGCGTCTCAGTTTCACGAGCTGGCGATGGTCGGGTCGACAATGCAGCTGCTTCTTCGGATCGTTCGACTCGAGGACGATTCGATTCTTTGTTATTATTATTGTGCATTTTATTCGCGGGAAAATAACCCCCTTTGCGAATTTGCGAATGATGGGCCATATGATGTAACTTTCTTTTGCAATATAGTGCAGCAAGATAGATATTTACTTGATTCAATCGCGATTCTCAGAAATCAGTGTTGCTCGAATATATTTATTTATGATTTGGCAAAGAAATATTTATTCAATTAATTCCATATAGCGCTTGGTCGCCATCGTATCGACATCTGAGTATCCGCTTAAGGGGGGGAGGGGGGAATTACATGCGGAAGGCCGTTTTTAAGGTTATTTTTACGAATTTTTTTTAACAGAAACGGTAAGATCAATGGACTTGAAATTTTCACGTTGTATTCATTAATGTTTAAAGTATAAAATAAATTTTATTGAATCACAAGAACCGATCCAATTTGTAATATGTCGATTGTCGATTGTACAGATAAAAATGCAGTTTGCAAACTCTATATTTGCTGTCGACATAATTCCGGGCTTCTCTCTCTCTCTCTCTCTCTCTCTCTACTCTGAAACCAAAAACTGAGAAAGATTTTTTAAATATACGGTTGCCATTATAGCCCGTATTGAAATAAAAGCAGTGAAGCCAAATTTGGAAAAATGACTGTATAAAAAAAAAGGTATCAAAATGAAACTTTTTCAATTTGTAATCATGTTTAAAAAAATGAATAGAATAAAATATAATTGTGTTCGACGAGGTAGGGACGAAAACTACATATCTACCGTATATTGTGTAAAAATTTCAAGTTATTCGGTTCCGTAGTTTTTGCGTAAAGTTGTGTTGACAGTTTAAGAAAATGATGTTTCCAGATAAACGCGTTTAAAGTTGTATGTGTGCTTTCCATATAGATAGCAACAAATTTATTTTATACTTTGAACATTAATGAATACACTGTGAAAACTTCAAGTCCATTGATCTTACTGTTTCCGTTAAAAAAATTCGTAAAAATAGCCTTGGAAACGGCCTGATCCGCATGTAATTCCCCCTTAATAACTGGAAGATGTCGATTGAAGATGACGATCTAGTCGGTGTCTAATCGGTGTCGCGTTCGAGTCAAGTCGAACGGATCGTCGATTTCGAGTGGACTCTTTATCGACTTGTGAGTCCGAAGGAGAGATTTCTAATTCCCAGCTTGAGACATTCTCCTGGGCTCGAGGCAGAGGGCGACGCGCGGAAATATAAGTAAAAAATACGGCAGTTTATTCCTCTCGGCGGCCCAGTTCCCTTTCCCGGCTCGGCTGCGCGTGTTGAGCGTGTTAACAATGTTCCTCGTCCGAGACGTTTATTCGGGACGATTTAATCCAAGAACGGCCGACGAACTCTCGGGGCCGGCGTGCCTCGCCGTGACATTTCGGTACACGTCGAGCTGCCGGGACAGAACGGTCGCGATAGTCACGGAAGAGCGGCGAGGAGGACCCGGTCGCGAGGAGGAGGTGGACGAAGGACGAGGCATGACGGCGGGCGGGTCGTTTCGATCGGATGTCGTTTTCACGCTCGGCGCCGTGTCTTCTCGAACGTGGCACATTGTTTAGTCGATACGTCACTCGTTCGAATCGCCGTGTAGCCGAACGACAAAACGAACGAACGAACGAACGAACGAACGAACGAACGAACGAACGAAGAAACGAACGGCGGGATCCGTGATTCCCCGGAAAGTGTGACTGCGTCTTTCCCGCCCTCCTCCTGCTCCTTCTGCTCATCAGCCGCCATCCGCGACTGCCGTCGAGCATCTCACCCCCCGGCATCGGCGGTTCTTCGATTCGCAGCGAGCGATCGGCACGGACTTCAAAGCGAGGACGTCTCATTATCGGACTTCCCTTCTCCTTGACACCATCCCCGGCCCGACCGTCACCCCTTTTCCACCCTGTTCCCGCCGGTTTGCCGAAGAACCCGACTCCCACACGATGGGATACCGTGACCGGGCGATAATGACGACGCCCGTATAATTGGATGCCTGTCAAGGGCGCGCGAGAGTTATTTGAAACATCGCGCGAAGCCGCGAGCGCGAACAGCCGCCTCTCTCTCTCTCTCTCTCTCTCTCTCTCTCTCTCTCTCTCTCTCTCTCTCTCTCTCTCTCTCTCTCTCTCTCTCTCTCTCGGATAGCGTGTACAGCCATAAGTCGTAGGAATACCGTTACGGAATTTTCGTGGCGCTAACGGGCGAAAGGCGCGACGATTATGCGACGAGAGCGGCGAGTTTATTAGATCTGCGACCGCATCCGCGCGGTCACGTATCAAATGGGATCCTTTTTCTCCAAACGGACATGTTATCTCATTGTTGCACGCGCTTCTCGCGAACGCTATTTCTACCTCGGTGCCAGTCGTTGCTCGCTCGCTTACTCGTACGGTTACCGCGAGCGATTGTCATCGCGCGAGTTGTGAACATTTTGACGGTTCATGTGTGTGTGTGTGTGTGTGTGTGTGTGTGTATTCCGGGGTTGATTAAATATTATAGAAGGATGTGCAATATGTCGGTATCGCGCGATGCGGGGAAAATTAAATTAATCTTTCTTCTCGTCAAAGACGCGTCATCTCATTGTTGCGGGCCTTTCTCCGCGGTACCGATCAGCTATTTCGAGCTCGACGCGAGTATTCGTCTACTTCGCTGACAGCTCGTATATATCCTGGGCGTTGATCAAATAACATAAAATAACGCGTAATAAAATCGAGAAAATCACGATATAAATTACAATAAATTGGTTAATCTTTCTCTTAAAAAAAGGCCCCTCGTCTCAACATCGTCGTGTGCTTTTCGTGACACCAAGATTGACTATTTCAGCCTCGACGAATTTGATTACTTGGCCGGTTATCGCCAGCGACATCACGCAAGTTGTGTAGTTTGACGACTTGAACGTCAAAGAGGTGTCAAGAACTATAAAATAACGCGTAATATTAATAGCACGATACCGAGAAGGCGAAATTGACGAGTAGATCACGTGACTTTTGAGCGCGTCCCGTCGGCGGAAGGTCACGTGGCCTTGGGGACAACAACATACGTATATGCGTGTACATAATTGCCGAGCGATCATAGTGCCCTTCGACGCCAAGGTAAACGAATCGGGACGCGTCGCGCGCGACTCCCGATTTTTCCGGTTCGTTCAAAGTGCGCGAGAGAATTATCGCATCACGCGTGGCGCGTTATATTCGCGTGTGCAATCACAGTGCTACGATCATTTTGCAGCGGCAGTGGCCTGTGGTCTTAAGGGTAACTACCACTTTGCATCTCGATCAGTTCAGAAGAGAAATGGCCAGCCTCGAGTCTTAATATTCTCGATGCTTGGACATCTATTCGCACAACTAAACGGGAAACTTTCTTTCTGTTTCAGATCCGCCGGAGCTTGCGGTCGCACGGCGGGTGCGGTTTCCAGGGATGCAGTTTCGATGGACGCGGACGCCGTACCGGAGGATCCGGTTCGGGCCAAGCGGGCTCGGCTCGAAGGTAGGTTTATGGACTTGCCGTACTCTTGAATTTAACCCTTTCCGGCCGAAAATTGGGATACAGCTGCCCGAGCAAACATCGTCGAGTCACAACGATCGCAAAATCTTGACTCGCTCGTATCCACGCGTGTTTTCTTCAGTAATCCCCATTGACCTTTGCATTTGGTCGTAACATGTGATAATGTAAACACGTAATTTTTTGCTTCAGATCCGTAGCAGAACGCGGCCGATCCTGAGTTCCCGGTATATCGGTGAGTCGAAAACAAAACTTTCACACAGATGGTGGGTTTGTTAGTGTTAGATCTTTACGTGAAATTAATGCGATTTGCTAATTAAATTTCTAAATAAAACACTCGCTCACGCGATAACGTTTGCGGTTCCGGAAAAGCGTGAGTTTTGTGTCTCGTTCGTCGATATGCGAATGAAGAAAGTTCATTTCATTAATAAACATAAAGAGAGACGATGAATTCAGCCGCGGCGTTTCCGTTCCTCCCAAGACGCGTGCCGGAATATATTCCGCGCGGCGCGGATCAACAATCGCGACACGCTCGCATTTGCATCCGAGAGTGAGTCTCGCCTGGCTAGGGGGAGAGGAAACTGAGGGGTGAAGCCGTGCGCAGCACAGTCGGGGAGTCGGAAAGATTTCGAAGGAGCGCATGAACGCGCGGTTTCGCGTTACCTTGGCCGCGAAGAGGCAGGTGATTGCGCCGAGAGGGTGACTCGAGCCGAGTTGGATTCTCGACGTTAGAGCTAATCTCGCAGGCGACGAAAAAAAGTCGCGCGCGCGCGCGCGCGAGCGAGCGGCAGAGGAGTCGGAAAGCGACGCGGCGGGGAAAAAAGCGAGGAAGAAAGAAGAGAGAGAGAGTGAGAGTGAGAGAGAGAGAGAGAGAGAGAGAGAGAGAGAGAGAGAGAGAGAGAGAGAGAGAGAGAGAGAGAGGTCGCTCGTGCGCAATTCGGAGGGGAATTCTGGAGAAAGTAATCAGGATGCTGCGAGCGGCGCCGGGGAGGAGGGTTCGGCGGACGGACGCCCATGAAAACGAATTACAGCGATTTAAAGTTTCACCTCCTCTCGTCGCCGGCGGCCACCCTCCCTCCCTCGCAGGACCTGACCGTCCCCCGCGCTCGTTCCGCGCAGCCAGCGGATCGTTTTCGGAAAGATGACAGGATGGGATGGGGAGGGTGGAAGGGAAACAGAGCGACACGCCGACAAATTCGCGAGCGGTGAGTTTCCCCCGAGGCTCGCGAGCTCGCCGTGTTGGCCGGAACGACCGAATTCGTCCGAGTTCACTCTGTCGATTCTCACTCGCCGGCCGTCCTCGCGATCGGCGAGCTTAAATCCTGCGCGCAATCGTCAGACCGGGTCAGCTCGGGGCGACGCGGCTGAAGTCCGATAGAGCCACGGTGAGTAACGCGGTGAGTCGATGCGCTTCAATTCGCGAGATAGGGTTGCGCCGTTCATCCTTGGCTGACCTTCGAACCCCACATCGCACACCCTGACGACCGTCCCGCTGCTTAGTCGTCGTAAGGGGGGGGTGCACGTCGCGCGAAAGTCGCGCGTTACCCCGTGGTTCTATCGGGTGAATTCGATAACACATACACACACACACACACACACACACACACACACTGATAACTTGGTAGAATATTTATCGTACTGACCTGTTGATGGCCAGGACGCGACTGAGGCTGGGAGAGAGCCTGGCCTGCATGGTCTACTTGCACCGCTGAAACTGTCACAAGCATTTGGCATTTTATTCCCATTTGCGCTAGGCTTTCGTGGTCGTTTTTGTTTTTTTTTGGTTTTGTTTTTTTTTTGGCTTTTTACGGGATCGAGGATACACGCGAGGATGAGTAACGCGGGTGTGTGGGAGCGGGTGGTGGTGGTTGGTCGACGTTCTACAGAATCTCGCGTTGCCAAGGAACTCTACCTGGACTTGGAAGCGGGTCGAAAGGCTTCGCGAAACGACGTCGTCTCGTCGTCGCCGAGACGAGACGCGGCAACAGCATCTTTTCTCTCTCTTTCTTTTTTTTTTCCGTTTCCGTTCTTCGCTTTTTTCGTTTGTTTACTTTTTTTCTTTGTTTTCGCTTTTGCCTTCCATTCTCTCTTTTGCCGATTTACTCCGAGGGAACGAAACGCTACAGGCCAAACTCTCTCTCCGCCTCGACGCCTCCAACATCAACGTGTAGAATTCTTTCACAACCTCATTCTGATCGCCGTCGTGCACGGCCTCGCTCGGCCCACTACTGCCACGGAGCGGTAGTAGCAACGCTGACAGGCGACTTCGTTTATCTATTAACACACGCTCGCCGTGTCTCTCCGGAGACCTTGCGGTCTCCTCGTGGAGACCCGCGCGCGCAGGGGCGGCGATAATTCTTCGAGGTCTCGATAACGAGGAGAGAACCCTCGAGTGCGGGTAGTGTAATGAAGCGAGCGAATGTTGAAGGTAACGAAACGATCGCGTCTCTCAACGTGCGCGCGCGCGAGTTATTTACTTCTCAAAGGCTCGCGCGAGTGTCCTCGAGCCGAGTTCGTCTTTCGGGGCTTCTCTCAAGCTCGGGTATTATCGATCCGCCCCTCAGGGTGCACCACATTTGCCCGCCGATACTTTATTATTTTAATGTCTCTAAGGACACACACGCACATCCACACACACACCCACACACATACACATACATACAGATGTACACGTATTATGTGCTCGTCGTCGTGGTCGTCGCGCAGCGTTGCTACATTGAAACAGATAATACAAACGTCGGAACACCAAGCATCGTCCTCGACATCCTTCATGCATTAATATCGGCCATCAGGGGCGGGGGTGCGACGTTGCAAACAGAAAGATAAATGCAAGCTTTTCCGTCATGGCGCTTAAATGCGGCCGAGGCGCCGGCGAGAGTAAGTCGCGAGTCCTGCTAGAACTTTTCACTCGCGCAGGACCATCGCGCCGCGCGGCGATCGGTCCTTCTCTCCGCGCGGACATTTTTACCCTTCGACCTTCGAGCGACGCGTCACTTCGCGGGAACGGCAACGCTGCGGTTAAGTATTTGCATGCAACGGCCTAACGTATAATTAAGACGTAGCACGAAGAGCGCGTATAAAGTCCGCCGTTCGGTGTCGGTTGTGTTAAATCAATTTATTCCCCTTCTCTCTCCCTCTCTCTCTCTCTCTCTCTCCCTCTCTCTCTCTCTCTCTCTCTCTCTCTCTCTCTCTCTCTCGCGCTTTCACGACCCGTATCGCGTGCCACTTCTGCTCGAAGCCGACTCAACATATTGTTCACCCGATATCGTTACAAATTGTGACGTTTGTTCAGACAGACAAGCGCGTGCGGTCCCGATATTACTCGTGTATCGTCGAATCGGAGGATCGTTGCAAATTTCCACTTCCATTACCACCGTTCTAGTTCCCGCGTTATCGATCCGACGACAGGATGACCCGCTCGAAAAGAAACATCGAAGGCACGAAAGCAGATTCGCGCGGCGCAAGATTCGGTTCACACTTTCGTTTATCGTCCCGCGCATAATTCCTCGTGTATAAATCTGACGGTAAAAGCCATCACGCACACAAATGAACGTAAGCAGTGAGACGTAAGCAGTAAAGAAACTGACCAATCACAATCAATTATTCTCGTAAGTTTTTAAATGGCGTCTTTAACTTTCGATTGTGATTGGTCGATTTGCTTACTGCTTACGTCGTTTACTGCTTAAGTTCGTTTGTGTGCGATGGCCTTAAGCGGGGAAACGCTCGTGCGCAGGCCGAACCTTGATCGCAAGGGTCATCCACCATTTTGCAAACGACCGCGTAAAATTTTGAGTTGTTAATTACAGCTACTCGTTAAAGGCAGTTTCTACACAAACTTAATCTCCATTAGTCCTCCAGAAATAGCAGACGGCTCAGGTCGAAAATAGGGCCGAAATGTCGGCTCGGCAAGTAACATTACTTTACGTTACGGAATTTCACGTGGTTGTTCGCAAAATGGTGGTAGGACTGTTTGATGTAGTTTGACCTAACCTATCGAGTGAGTGCAAAAGTTTCGACGCCTCTTGATGAAAAAATCCCTCCATCCCTCCAGTGGAAAAATAGACCGAGTACTTCGATTAAACACGATTTATTTGTTTCATCAAGTAATCGCCATTTCGTTATCTTCCGCCAAGTGAAGGACAATCGATCGTTTCCGGAAAAATGATTTCCATTTTTCTACCGCGGAACCATCGAAGTTTCCTCACTCCTCACCCCAATACACACGCACGAACGTTACCGCGCATTCTCGAAATCCGTTTGCCCGAGTGTTAAACGCGCTCACGTGGCCTGACATTTTTCCACGACGACGCACAGTCGAATCCCAAGTTCGATTTCCAACTTTTACTTCGTCGTTTAATCCCGAGCCGCTCGGCAAGAACAATCCGAGGGGGCGCGCGGCGGGACGAGAAAAGAGAAGACGAGGAAGGGCCGCTTTGCGGGAGCGACGGGATGATCTCGCGATGGAATTTGGTTAAACAGTCGTCGCTCTCGTCGCGACGGTCGGAGGGCCCCGGGTGCTTAATAAAAATCGAAGTCGTTGGTTGCGCGCCGGCCCTCCTCTCGGTCCTCGCCCCCTCACACGTTCTGCGGTCAAGAGGCGAAGCCAAGCCGAGTCGGAGCGCGCTCGCGCTGCTCGGCGCGCTCGTGTTCTCGTCTGCCTTCTCTCGCACACATGCTGTAAAATACGTGTCTCTCGATTTTGCACGTGTGCCCACCTACACGAGCGGTCTCGAGCTCGCACTCTCGTCTATCCTCGTGCGCTCGCGCGTGTGTGTGTGTGTGTGTGTATATGAGCGAGCGCGCGTTGGCCACGAGTGTACGGTAGCGATACGTTTCTCCGACAAATAAATAAAACGAAACCGTAAGCGAGGGAATAAAATGTGATTTACAACGGTGGAAAGACAATGGCCGAGGCTCCGCACGATAATGTATGCGGATGGCGCGGACTGGTACCCGGGGATACTGACTTCTGATTGGTCGTGCCCCGACGCCACCGCTACAACGGAAAGCGATAAATAACTGCGAGCAGATAAAACCTTTCTTTCTGCCTTCGGGCTTAGCCTGGGCGCTCTCGGCATCGGGCTTAGCACTTGCTCGGGGCGCTTTTGTCTCTCTCTCTCTCTCTCCCCCCTCCCCCTCCCCCTCTTTTTCTCTCTTTCTCTCTCCTGCTCCTCTCTTCTTCTTCTTCTTCTTCTTCTTCTTTCTCCTCACCGATTCTCCGCTCGTCCCTCCGCAACGTCCCCCGCTCTTTCCCTCTTTCTTTCATTCTTTCCTCCTGCTCGTTGTTTCCCGCGGCTCGCCTCCATCGAGCGATTTCCAATCGTAAGGGCCGCTTCGCACGACAGCCGCCACCGTGTGTGATACCTCACATCCCCTTCCTCCCGATCGCGCCCCCGTCTCGCCCGCGCGCCGCCCCGCTCGCGAGACCCACTTTTGAAAGTCGCGTGTGTCTCATTTCTAGAGCCCACGAATGTGTTCGACGTGGAATCCGAGTGCTTTATTAGCCGAGGTGTTTGTTATCGCGTCTCCGGAGAGACGGGAGAAACCCCAGAAATTTTTCACCGTTGCCTCCCCCCTTTCCCCCCCGGGCGGAATCGCGAGGCATCGGACGATTGCTTCATCGCCGTTTTGTCTGTCGCGCGACATCTCGGGGTTAATTCCTCGCGGCGGCTAACGATCCTCTCGACGCGCTCAGCTGTTGTCGCCCGATGACGCTTCACCAGCCGCCCCGGCCCGTATTATCACCGCGCCCCGGATTTATCCTGGGCCAAGAGGGTGCCGCGTCGAAAACGGCCGGTGATGTAAATTTTTTCCCGGGCTTTTCCCCGCCGCCGGCTCCGGGGTGTCGGAAACAATGAAGGGTGACGTTACCAAGACGATCGATCGTTTACGGGGGTCGACGCGGTGACTGAAGTTCAAGGGGAAGTTTGGCCGAAGGGCTTGCGCGAGATGGAGAGAGAAAAAGAATGAGAGAGAGGAAAGACGGGCTTTACAGAAATATGATATTCTCCCCCAAGCGACAGCTTGTTAAAAAATATCCAATAGCGGGCCCGGTCGCGCTTTCCGATCCAATTCGGGAGGGAGACCCTCCGTAAAAGCCTAGCTTCTCTAATTCGCGACGGAGTCGTCGTCGTCGTCGTCGTCGTCGTCGTCGTCGTCGTCGTCGTCGTCGTCGTCGTCGTCCTCGTCCTCGTTGTCGTAGCATAGAAACGATCGTAGCGAGAGATGCTTTACGGCCGTGACAAGCCGCCCGAGATCTCATTCTTACGACAGTAGCGTGTATGAAGCAGCCGGCGTAATAACAGATCTCGAAGGCGCCGACTTGTCGTCGCCGATGCCGCGACGAGCGTAGCGCGATCCTCGCGGATTACTCGTTAGCAGCGCGCTCCGCCGCTGGACGCCGACGGATAATTCTTCTCCCCGCCGACAGCGACGGGAGGGTGAGAAGGGGCGAGCGCGAGCGCAGAGGGACGCCGGGGATGCATGCATTTGATTAAAAATCGTGAGTTATCCGGAAGCGAACGCGGCGGCGCGAGCAACCCGTTGAAAAACGAGAGAGCAAGAAGAAAGGAAGGAAAAAGAGGAGCGAATGTGGCAGAGGGCAGAGCGCGCGGAGGAGCTGCATGAAATATGTTGCGCAAACCGCACGCGCGGCGGCGAGCGGGGCGGTACAAAGAGATGCAATTATTTAAAACAGCAATCAGGGAAATGAAAGAGCGGATTGGATATGTCCGCCCGCCCTCCCCCCTCCGCGCTCTTCCCGGCTCTCTCTTTTCCCGGCTGCGAGACGAAGAATATTCGCGCGGCCGATCCTGCCAGGCGGAAAAACTCTCTAAAGGGCTTTTCTTCCGGGCCGGCAGGCAGCAATGCCAGCCCAAAAATCAAACGCGCGCTCGTGAGGGTTCGTCTCGTTTTTCCCGACTCACTCTCTCTCTCTCTCTCTCTCTCTCTCGCGACTCGTAATCCCGGCGGTTTTATTTACACGCATGCTCGGCTTTGTGCGCGCGGAAACTCATTTGCGCGCCGGCCGCGGGCTCTTTTCGCCCGAGCAAAAATTAGCTTAACGAGAGGCATTGTCGTCGCGCGTTTCAGAGCGAAGGCGAGCGGAATTAATTTCTCGCGATATTTTTTTCATTTCCAACATGTTTCTCCGAAGAGTCACTCGCGACGAGCGAAAAGTGCGAATATTTTGATTCGAAGCGACGGCGAAAAGGATCGCCATCCGAAATCGCAAGGGATGAATAGGTTTCACTCAAGCTCAGGCTCGATTTTTACTTGAAGGTTTCAATCGCGAAAATATTCACTCGACGATTCAGCGTGTGAATAAAAAATCACTCGCGTTCGAGTGACTCGCTGGCCGGTTCCACTTGTCAAGTCGAATCTCGCTCCAAGAGAATTAGAGAGTACGCATGTGTGGCTTGCAATTTTGTTTTCTTTAATAGTCGTCCACTCTTTTTATAAATTATAAGCAGAAATCTCTTGTTATACGAGTAGAAAAGTCTCTTGCATCGATCAATCGATCGGTGTGGACACCGAGGCTGAAGAAACGAACGCAGCGATCCTACGTTCCTCGATGAGGAGGAAAAGGGTGCTGAGGATAACGCGAATTAGTCCCGGAGGAGCGCACCCTTCGATTTTGGTCCCGCACAATTTAAAATTTACGAGCCGGCCGATCATGGCCCTTTCCCATTCAAAACATTCGCCAGTCGCTCGTCGCGCGAAACTCGCCAACATTCTCCCCATACAAAAATAACCCCACCGAAAAGTAACAAAATAACCGTATCGCCAATCATACACACACACACACACACACACACACACACGCATATCAGCGATGCGAAGGATCGCGAGACGACGCGACGTGCCACGATAATTATTCGCGAGCTGCATCGTCAGGCAGACCACGGTGGCTAACGGATCCTACGCAAATAAAGATCGACTCGGCGCGCAAATCGCCGTCACACGTGATCGTACAATGTGTTTTCGAAATAATAGGGAACCGCCGGGCAGTCGCGCGCACGCGCTCAGCGACCGACTTTCGTGTCCGGCCACATATTGCTTCTCGCGCTAAATCATATTAAGTTTATTGTCGCGGTATGATCGATGAACGACGTCATCCGGCGATTACGCAGATTACGCGGAGGATCTCTATATTTGCTCACATGCGATCCGTAGGTGAAACCTACCCCGCCCTACCCCGTCTAAATCGGTGGCCGCATAGGTGAATCCAGACCGGCCCCGTCCGGCGGACCCTCTCGAAAATGCGCCGTCGCCTTTTGTGTTTGCTCGCGACGACGACGAGAAAGCCGCTCTCCCTTTCTCTCTCTCTCTCTCTCCCTCTCGACGGGGACATTTGTTATTGGCTCGGATGATCGATTGCCTCCGCTCGATAATAGTCCGTTTACGTTAAAAGCGAGAGGAAAAATGGCCATGCGAGGTCACGCCGGCTCCCACGTTGGACCTCGGCCGGATTTAATCCACCACCCGGTTCCTTGACGAATTGATGCGCCCGCTTCGCGATAGTGAGTTACTTTGAATAATGAACGCCGCGACTCTCGCGCACTCGTCGCGCGGAAAATTTCATCGCGAACAATATTTAATGTCGCCCGTCCCGCGCTTGTTCAAACGCTCTCGTCCTTGGAGCACCGCGACAAGAGGGGGCGAGGCGGCGCGGGAACGAAATGCACGTACAAGCGGACGCGTTGTATTATTTACTATAATTCGATGTTAGCTGGAGAGAGCGCGAATGCAGCACTGCAGGAGTTGCTTACAATCTCGCGGGGAACTCCTAATTAAAGAGGAAAGGAAGATGCGCGGACGATATTCTAATTCTTCTTCTTCTCGGTATAAAAAGCAGATATTTAATGAGCTCGAGCACGAGCTCTCGTCTCTCTCCCCTTCCGCCTCTGTCCCTTTTCCTCTTTCCCTCTCTCTCTCTCTCTCTCTTTCTGTGTCGGACAACGTGTTCGCGGGAATTGCGAGTATCCATCTCGACCATTCCCCAACCTAACTTTCCACCCTGTTAAGTGTCTCGTCTCCGAGACGCAATCTCCCCATTTCTTATTCTCTTCTTCGTGGTTAGCTGGCCGCGCGGGCGGGGGAGGGGAGCAGGCTGTTATGCCCGAGGTACGGGAGGGACCTCTTTAAAAGAGGGGCAGCCCGAATCGGGGGTTTAATATTCCCGTGGAAGCGTCTTACCCCTCCCTCACGACGGGGTGGCTTTTCGCCCTACGTATACCCTGTCCGGGTCTTTCTCTCTTTTTTCTCCTTCCCCCTCCCTCTCTCTCTCTCTCTCTCTCTCTCTCTCTCTCTCTCTCTCTCTCTCTCTCTCTCTCTCTCTCTCTCTCTCCCCGCTTTCTCCCGTGAACTCCGCGCCACAGTATTCCTCGCGGCTGGCTTCGAATTTTAATAACTCCGGGAATGTTCAGAATCCAATAATGTCCTCTGCGTCGTCTCTCTCTCTCTCTCTCTCGTTCTCTCTCTCTCTCTCTCTCTCTCTCTCTCTCTCTCTCTCGCTCGCTCTCGTTCTCGCCTTCTCTCTCTTTCTCTCCGCCGTCGTACACACATAACGTCGCACACACGTTCGCCGCTCGTTCGCTTATGCGGCTTACATACGGAAGAGCTCTCGCGATCGTCCGCTTTATCCGGCCCTGAAATTCCGCCCCCACGTGCTCGCGACCCCGTGTCCTGGGCGATCTTCCCGTCTACCCGTCGGCGGCGCTCCTGGAAATCTCATATTCCGGAATGACGACGCGAATTCAACCCCGTCCCGCCCCACCCCGCCCCGCGCACCTCGCGCCCCCTGCCCTGCCCTGCCCTGGCCGTGCCCGGTGTCCTGTCGGGATATTCTTATCTCCTTCGTCCCCGAGATATCCCGCGTGTACACGCGGACGAGTCGATTATGAATACCCGCCGCCCGCCGTGACCCGGGCAACGTACGTAACTGGAGACGTAAAGTTTTATGGAAAGCCGAGTGACAGAGTGCTGAGGATTGGAATTGTAATGGAAATGGAGAGTCCCGCTCGGCGTCGTTATAGCTCGCCCTCGCGAAATCGCGTAGGACGTTATAACTGCAGCTTCGGCCGCGAGAGGTGTTTATTGCCGATCTCGAATACTCCGTTCGAAACTCAATCGACATATTAACAACTTTGTGGGCTACGATGCCTTAAAAAAAATCTCCATCGCAAGGACAAAGTATCGCAGAGCTAACACGCGAGGGGCGAAAGCGAAATTCCACTTGGCCTAAATTCGCAGGATTCGTGGATACAATGTATAGATTACTTTGATACGCACATGGCCGCGGAGATTTCGTGTAAACTCAAACTCGAGCGATTTAGCCATCGGGGGAAAGGTAGGATGCAGGTGGCGAGACGAAAAACGAATGTAAATGAGGATGTCAACGTCTCTCGAAATCTCCCGGTATAGAATCTCACTCGAACCGAGTGAGAAAAAAACCTACTCACTCGGAAATCTTCACTGGACAATTCAGAAGGGACAATTCGCTCTGTGTGAGGGGAACCTCGCTCGAATTCGAGAGAGTGACGGTCGCTCCGCTTTTCGAGTGAAATTTTCCTGCGGGACATTTAGAGAGCGGCGTTTTCAGATTTTCATTGTCGGATTTGTCGACTGACCGCCTCGCGTTCCATTCAGTCTTGCCGTTTGTTTGTCCCCCTCGATATCACGGGTACTCCTGCTCTCACCAAGCCTCCAGCGTAGGTGAGAGAGATCCATCCTGGATTTTCCGCGTGTACCTGGGGCAATGGATTTTCGCGAAGAGTGGCGGTTCGCGTCGCGCTACGCGCCGTCGTCTTCGTCGCGAGACGTATTGCGACGCTGTTCGACGTCACGGAACGAGAACGGCGAATCGAGATCGCAGGGGAGGAAGGGGAAGACTTCCAGCGCCGGGAGTCGGTTGGAAAACGGCCGGGGGATGAGCTTCGAGGAATAAGGTAAGGATAATCGAAGCAATCGAACGGTGCCGTTCGTGGGAGGCGAGGGCGTTGGGCCGCGAAATGAATTCCACCCCCGCCCCGGCGGAGGGCGGAAAAAAGCAGCACCCGTCGCCGCTCGCGCGTTCGCGAGCGGCGTACACGTATACACACACACACACACACATACCGGTGCGCGCGAAAGCACACCATTCCCGCCGTAGAGACGGCCGGGGCTGTTGGGAGAATGATAACACCGCGTTAGAACGAAGATTTGTGAATACATTAGAGAAAATGCGCGGGGCCTCGGGCAGGGCGCGCGCGCGCAGGGCGGCCGGGGGGACGACGACTCTGAGGAATTGCGGGGAGGTTCCCCGGAGGAAAACGCTCGGGAATCCTCCTTCGCTCCGCTCGGGTATTTATCTTCCACCGATCGCGCAGGGGTCGCGTCTCTGGAAAGTCAACGAACTTCGTTTTCTCCTGCGCTCTCCTTCCCTTCCTCTCTTTTCATTTCTCTCTCTCTCTCTCTCTTTCTCTCTCTCTCTCTCTCTCTCTCTCTCTCTTTCTCTCTCTCTTTCTTTTTTCTCTCTTTGTCGATCTCCCTTCCCTCCCCCTCTCTCTCTCTCTCTCTCTCTCTCTCTCTCTCTCTTTCTCTCGCGATTGCAGAATTGCGAGCAGCGTAATTTTTTTTGTCAACGACTTCTCCGCGGGAGATCGCCTCCAGTTCGAGCGCCGAAGGGCCTTTGTGTGATCTGGCGCGAGCTCCGATTGTTTTTTCAGGGCTTCCTCCGAGGTACCATTTTCGGGACCGAGCGTATTCGCGAATTCGAGGGCGGCGCGGGTTTAATATTATCCGCGGCCACTCGATGATTCCTTGCGGTCGGAACGAAATTTGCGAGGCGAAAGAAAAAAAATATAAAGGAATACGCGCGACCGCGCGGAACGTCTCATTATACATTAGCGATGGCCTCTTTTTCATTTCGGCCCCTCTCTTTTTCCTTTTTCAACAACGAAGTATCGCCGCGCGTCTGATAAGAAGTCGCGATTATTCCGTCGGGGCGCCGTCCGGCCATGAATTATCGCTCGCGTAATCAACGATCGGCGCGCCTTAAAGGGCGCCAAATCTCGCGACAGTGATAAAAAGAGCCGTCGGTATTACGAAGGTGGAGACACCGTTTCGGAGCCGGCGCGTTTTCCCTCTCTCGCCCTTTCTTTTCTCCTTCCTCCTCTCTCTCTCTCTCTCTCTCTCTCTCTCTCTCTCTCTCTCTCTCTCTCTCTCTCTCTCTCTCTCTCTCTCTCTCTCTCTCTCTCTCTCTCTCTTTCTCTCTCTCTCTCTTTCTCGACCCCGCTCCTACAGTCTCGCTCATCCCGCCGCTCTCTCCCGGCGAGAGACTGATGGCGGTTTATATTACGCGGATTCATATTACCACCAATTAAACTCCTATCCTACCTCGGGCCCGTGGTGTTCATACGTTACAACCGGGGGATGCGAGGCGAGACTGTGGTACCCGGCTCCGCTACATATGCGGCCGCGAGGTGTTATACAGGGTGGGCAGAATGCAAATGCTCGCCGTCGTCGAGTCGAGAAATTTGTCGGCGAAACAATCGTCCCGCCGGCTGTCATGATCCTCGTGCGTTGGGGACAGGCGAAGAAGTCCTCGTACACGCATGTGTGTGTGTGTGTGTGTGTGTGTATGTTTAATCGTCGATATTTCGACGGTTTCACTGGCCGAAACGATAGCGTCGTCAGAAGGTTTATTTATCGAGAAGTAATTGTCTCTCCCGTTATACATCGATCGGGCAAAGTAAGTTCGAGCATGGCAAGAAAGTGGTGAGCATTCATCACGCTTAAGCGGGGGTCCCGATCGCGGCGGTTGTTGGCGTTTTCTTTCTCTCCTCCTTCCTTCTTTCCTTCCTCCCTCCTTTCCTTCCTTCCTTCCTTCCTTCCTTGCCTTCTTCTCTTCCTTTTTTTCGTTCTTTTCTCCGTATCGATTTCGGTTTCTGGCCCGTAAACCATTGACTCTCGGACTAACAACGTGTCAAGCGTTTCCACTTCATCATGATGGCCGTTATCGCGCCTAAAGGATAACATTTGCTCCTTCGTAAACGACTCGGTGACCTTTGCGTGCAACGGTCTGTCTTGCGAAAAGTCCCTGGGCGAGGTGACTCGCAATTAGAGGTAAAAGTCATGGTGCCCAGAACGAGCGGAGCATGAAACTCTGGCTGGCTGCGGCTGGCTGGTGGGGCGGGACGGAGCACGTAGAATTAATGACGATTTCGATCCTCAGCGTATCGGGCTATGATCCTCCGCGGTGTGGTGCAAGGATGAGTGAGGGAGAGAGAGAGAGAGAGAGAGAGAGAGAGAGAGAGAGAGAGAGAGAGAGAGAGATTGCGAAAGATCAAGGCTGCGTCAAAGACCGACTTCGTTTCATTCTGGGTCAGGCGAGTTCGAAGGTTGACATCGAGTCAAGCTGCGATTACTTATCGTGCGATTGACATATTACTCCGGCATAAATCGCCGATGAAATATCGTTTCTGCAGATATATTGCATGTTGCAAATATTGTGCCCATCCAGTCGGTCTTCTCGGACCTCGGGAGAATCTCTCTCTCTTCTCTCATTATTAATTAAGAAATTGAGGCACCGTGAGATACCGATCTCCAACGTTAAGATATCTCGTTTCTCCATTTTGTTACAGAAAGGGAAAAATGGCCAGTTTGTAATTGAAAAAATTACAAAGATTTGGTGACGGTGCATCTCGCGTATCTTTATCTGACGTAGAGTAAAACTAGGACAAATTTTGCTTCTCAAATTCAATTGTAAGAACCAAAAACCCTGTTCGCTCATTGTCACGTTAGTTCAGTCAAAATCCTATTCCTAGCTAAGGAAGTCGCAAAGTAGATAAAAGTCGCAAACTAAATTTCCGAATAATCCCAGCGGGCCATCGTCAACGGCCATCGACTCTCGCGAAAACAGGCAGTGATTCTTTTGCAGAGCACCCGGTATGCAAGAATACCTCCGCGAAAGAGAGGAGACATTAATATTAAGCGTCCCCACCCGTACCGCGAGAAGATCGCCGATAAGGTTTTTATAGTACGGCCGGGTGGCAGACTCGTGCACTGCCAAATCACGCGTTCTCCATCTTATACTAAAATTCAGCTACGTACTCGAAACCATCACTGAGATTCACGTCGAGATTGTCACTTTTAGCCCTTAGCCAGGCAAGAGCGGGGTGACTTTTCTCTGGACCCCGTGCGAAACCACTTTTCTCGTGTAAGAAATGAAATTAATACTTTTGTTATTTCTGAAACTTGATTTCCGACTCTGTCAATTTTTTAATGTTATCGTCGTCAAAAACGTGTTTACCGCGACGTTGATTTGACCAATCTTTGTCTTCACACTGCAAAAAATGAGATAAAAACCGCGAGTTTTGTGTCGTGAATAAATTTCCGGATAATCTCGATACGTTGTAAACAGCAGTCGATACTCGCGAGGCCACTTCTCTCATATATTCCACGAAATCGATACTTTTGCGCGCTGAAATTTAACGACTTTGCTCATTTTACTACTATCTTCTCGAGAAACAAAGGACTGCAAATGCACTTTAAGTATCCCCACGAAAAATTTCTACCTTTGCTCGATTGCGTTACAAACGTAAGTTGTCGGTACGAGAAGGTTAACAAGTACACGCCGAGCTGTATCAAAGCCGAGCCGCGAAGACGAGAAGATTCGTAACGATAAGATGGAAATTATTTAGTGCGTATTAATCCTTTATAATGCTGTGCTCGCGATATCTGTTTTAAATGTTTAGTTGGCTGAATTTTCTGATGAAATACGAACGATTCAGGAAAATTTCAATTGGAAGTACCAGAATTCTGTTTAGGTCTCTGTTAACTCGGACAATCTGAGCCGGAGTTTCTGCGTCGCTTATATTTCAACGGAGAGTTGTCTCATTTGGCCTTCCTTGTTTTCCCTGCGAGCTTGATTATGGCGCGTCGCGCAAATACACATCCGATTATGGCCGTCGACTGGTTATTTATTTATTAAAATCTCGACAACGCCCACGTAACGAGCGATATCAAACATGCCGTTGTATCGCGCTTCTTTATGCTGATTCAGCGTGATGCACGCGCAAGAGAGCGCCCTTCTTCCCCTCGTCCCTTCGGATTTATCGCGCAGCGGCGTTACGTTAAACGGGAGATTGAAATGTAGCGACTGAAAAATTATGGTTTTAAAACATGACCGAGCCGCCGCCGCCGTCTTTTCGACAAGCGTCGGCAGGAAACAGATCCGTGCGTTATTAATAATTCATGCACTAATCGATAACGATAATCCCTCGGCGGAGGAATCGCGTTAGTAACGTTCGGGATCGTGTGTGCGTGTGTGTGTGTGTGAGCGTGGCTTTTTGCAACTTGTCATTGAAGCTGCATTATCCCAGTAGTGCTGGTGGCACGAACGTGTTTTGAAAAGTCCGTCCGCCGGGCAGCATTGCCGGGCATTAGTCGATTAAATTTTCATTCGGTTGATATAAACACAAGCGACGTCGAGCGAATCGTGATTACGTATAACGATTATTTTGATTTGATTTGGTACGTGGGGAACGTTTTTCTTCATTAATAATATGCCGTTCGTGTCACTGGATGCAATTAATTGTTTGTTTAGACATTTTTTCAACTTTGCAATATATGGATATTTTCATAGCATAAAGTAGTTTCATATGCTATCTTTAGTGAGAAGAATATGAGTGTATATCCTAGCCGGACAAGCAAGTATGATAATTCTTCGGTATACGAATATTTATATCCGTCCGAAAAATTCTCATCTGCTAAAAAAGTGTTTACTGATTAATAATCTCATCGATCAATTAAATTATGCACGACAATTGATTAAAATAAAAAGGAAGATAAAAGGAATTTTTTTCTTCTTTCTCTCTCTTTTTTTCTTTCATTTTTTCTTCTTTTTTCTCTTTTTATTGTATCCTCTTATTCGTTATACTATTATCTCAATTATTGTACACCAAAGGGTTCAGGTCCGTATATTATTAATTAAAAACAAAAAGAAATCGAAATTTGTATAAGTCAGTGGACAATAAGAGAACCAGATGTGTGAATCTCTTACGAGCACAGATACAGGTATCAAAATAGTATGCGAACTGTAGACACAAATTGTGAATCGGTTTCGCAAATGCGGAGAGTTGACTAATTCTGACGATCGATCGTTGCCTTATTCAAGTGAGATTTTAATCGATTAACACTGCCGGACACGAGGCAGTTCTTCGCGCGATCCACGTGGACACTCGCCGCGCGATATTCCTCTCGTAATGACCTTTGTCTAAAATTAGCAAATTGAACACAATGGACCGACGGAGGGGGGACGGAGCCGGGGGACGGGAGCGAGGGCTAGGAGGAGTCATCAATTTCGTGGATTCCGGGACGGCACCTAAGACAGTGAAGCCTACCTACACCCGTATTCCCAGAACTCATTTCAATGCCTCCGTATAATTCTACGCCGAGGATATTCTCTCCGTCCGCCTGGCGACTTCTTTCACGTGTTGCATTCGAAATTTCCGAAATTACACGCGCGTGAGCGAGTTGAACCGACCGCAACGCGGCTCCAATACATGCGCCGCCGTGGCGTCTCGTGGCCGAAGCGTGGAGAGCGTAGCTTCCTCTGTGCTTTTCCCTTTTCTTTTTCATTTTCTCTCGCGTTTCATTGCGCGATTATTTGGAAGAGAGCGAGAGAGCGAGAGAAAGGGATAGCGGAATCAATTATTAAACTTCACCGAGTCTCCCCCAGCCGAATCTCATGTTCGAGAAAGGGAGAAAGAGAGAAAGAGAGGGAGGGGGAGAGAGAGAGAATTTCGCGCTGCCAAATAACAGATGTTTTTTGCGACAGCGGGGCCTCGGAGAGCGCGGCCTTAATTGCCGCCAAATATTTGCCTCGTTATATGCGATCGTGACCGGCGGTGTAGGTTCAACGTCTTATCGGCGATGCGCCAGTTAGGAAGCGGACGGCAATGACTGGGTGATGCGGGAATTCAGCGACGGTTAGCCCGAAGCTCCTTCGGGATTGAAAGTTCACTGGCATTGGGATTATCGTGAGGGCAACGATACGTGCGAATCACGTCGCGAGTCACGGCCCCTTTCGTGACTGACGCTCGTGAATGCCGATGGGCGTATTCGTGTGTACATCAGAAAGGAAGGATCGATCCTGAGGATCGGACGGAGAGCCGTCGTCCGTGCGGGGCCGTCCGTGCGGAGGCAGCGGAGCGGTAGCGGTTTTCTCTCCTGCGGCGATTAACATGCCATTATGACGAAACCGCACATTAAATACCGGTTGCGAGGGAATTAAATAATGATTGAAAGGCGCGTTTATTATCGTCCCGCGAGAAAGTGAAGAATCACGGTCTAGAATTCTGTCAATCCCTCGCAGCGCGCGCTGCAGCGTCTCTCGCGTCGAGAGAGAGAGAGAGAGAGAGAGAGAGAGAGAGAGAGAGAGAGAGCGAGTGAGGGAGGGAGGGAGAGGGAATGAGAGGAAAAAGTTTCGCGCGTCGCGAAGCGCGTTTCGCCGTCTCGTTAAAATGATCCGAGGCCCCGTTGCACCTCTGCGAATCGCGACGGACGAGCCTAATTGCCCGAGTTACTCTCGTCATCGTTAGCCCTCGATGAGGTGTGAGCGACAGCGAGTGTTAACTGCAGACCGTCGCAACTTTATTCGGCGCTCACCGTCGAGAGGAAATCCGGAGATGACGAATGCTGCGTTAAATACACACTTGACCGTATCGACTCGTCAAACTTCTCACGCTTCTCGTGTGTCGAAAGGAAAAAAATGCCGGTAAAGACCGCGAGATCGAGGCAACGTGATTTCGTCTCTATGAAATCCTGAAGTTCACTAGAATGATCGAAACTCGAACCAGCCCTGATTACACCTACTGATCGTCTCGATCGATTGCTTCGGCTTGATTGATCACACGCCGACTAATAATGAACTCGATCAATCGATTAAACCTAAACATTAATCGCATGTGTGACGATCGAGTAATTTTGATCATCGATTATTTTAGTCAACTGAGATTTTTAACTGATCAACGCCCAGCGCTGTCTTCGCCTTTAGGAAGTAGATCCTTTGTGCCTCGTATGCCGGGACAGTATTCGCGAGAGGACAATCGTTCTCTCTCTCTCTCTCTCTCTCTCTCTCTCTCTCTCTCTCTCCTCTCTCTCCCTCTGCCTCTCTCCCCCCCGTGGTTTCCATAATCCTTCACGCTGCGAGCCGAAACTCTCTCGTTCTCTCTACGCAGGGAGTAACTTTTAATTCGTCTGCCAAGTTTCCACGGCCGCAAACTCGACGGCCGCGGCTTGTTTAGCTTTCGTGGGGACCAGGGCGAGATAAATAAGAAGACGAAGTGTCGGCCAGAGAAGAGAAAAAGAAACGGGAAAGAGCAGGCGGCAGGAAGAGAGAGAGAGAGAGAGAGAGAGAGAGAAAGATAGAGAGAGAGAGGGAGAGAGAGAGAGAGAGAGAGAGAGAGAGAGAGAGAGAGAGAGAGAGAGAGAGAGAGAGAGAGAGAGAGGGAGAAAAGGGGGAGAGAGCGAAAGGGAGGGCGGCGGCGGCGGAGGTGAAAGAGGAAAAGGAGCAGGAAGGGGGCGAGAAGGGGACAGCGAGTGGTGGGCAAGTGCCCCCTTTGTAGTCGGTGGGTGATAATTTTTAATCAGTGCGTCGTAGCTCTGCCGTGAAGGAACCCGCTCCTTTGTGCTCCTTTCGCGAGGAACCAGGCATGAAAGGGAAGATATTGACCGAGAATCGCAAGAGGCGGAAGGACAATAGTTTCGGGATAATTGGAAGTGGCCGGGGGTTCTGGATCGGCGAGCACATAATCGCGTAACCCTGATTTTCAATAGGATCTTTTTGCGCGCGCGGGCCGTACCTCTCTTCGCCTCCGTATTATCGGTACCGGAAGATTGTATCGAAATGAGAAAAGCGTCCCCCGCGCGGGCACACTCGCGTTTGTCTCGACTCGCTTCTCGATTAGCCCGCGGTGGCGATTCATTGTGCATCCCCTCGCGCGTTATCGCCGATCGGCCGCCGCGTCTCGGAGGACGCTAAATACGCTCTCTTGATCCTTCAGCTGGAGAGCGACGTCATACGTGACGCTCGTATGAGAATAAGACGAGTCGGTATCAGCGTGAGGCGCGCATTGTCGAAATTATACAACGCCTAAGAGCGCGCCTTAACCCATTTGCAACCGCAAGCGGAATAATCCGCACATAACGATTGTCACTTATCACCAGCCGCGGAATATTCCGCAAGCCACGACGTTCACTTATCACCAACCGCGGAATAATACGTTTCACGACGACGTTCACTTTTCGTCAATGGTGTGCGGTAATGCGCGGTGATAAGGTAAACGTCTCTATGGCCGGGACATACCCAATATCCAACAACTTTGAAAGAAAATATTTATTATTTATTTTTACAATAATGAATGAAAGTGATAATTATCGTAAAAAAAAAACCCCCCAATATCTGACGATTAATTGGAAAAAATATATATATCTAACTTGATACTTTTGTGTTAAAATAAAAATTAATTAAATAAGCACCTATGGTTCGGCAAAATAATGGTCAATCGTTAATAAATTCATTAAGAGATAGCATCTATATTTATATTATTTCCCGTTAGCTCATACTAATTTTCTAATTACTATCAGACACTGGGACAAATTATATCCAATAACATTGGGCCATAATCTATTTCAACTGTCTGGTCACTGGTACATTAATTCGCTTCATTATATGTGCGTAAATATTTCATTAATAATGGATATATACATTGATTCAAATCATTTTTCTCTGCTTAACCCTTTCACTGCTGAATTAATTTCTCTTGAGAAAATTATTGAAATATTTGGTAGTCCTACGTTTTTTGGGTCGCTGCTTACGAATCTAAAGTCAGATTTGCAAAATTCAAAATGGCGGACTCAATATAGCGACCATAATGTACGAAATTGATAAAAATTCCGATTATTATTGATGATATATTCGGGTTTTTCGAATCGCTGATTACGAATCTTTTGAATAAAATAATATTGATAGTATGGATAAGATGGAGATGCAGAATGAAAAAACTAGGAAAATAGAGCTAAAAAGTGCAAAAAATCAAATTTCGGCCGTTTTTGTGGAAATATTTGTTTATAAAAAAAAATCCAACCTGCAAAAACACTGAAAAAAATATATGCTTTTTTACAACATCAGAAAAATATTTGGTGAAAGTTTCGGACCTCTACAATCAATACTCTCCGAGGAATCGATTTTTCCCTAAAAAAAAGCTTTTTTTTCTCAACTTTGATTTATTATAAATCACAAATGAATAATTGGGTATAAAAACCTGGAGTATGTTGAACAACTATTCAGTTATCTGGAAAACTCAAATCCCCGATTAGTTCTTCAAAATTAGGTGATTTCCAACGCAAAATTGAATCAAGAAAAGGTGGGAAATATACTTCGCACTAACAGTGAAAGGGTTAAGGGAATCTTAAGTTTTCGAATAAATGCAAATATTTATATCAAAACTGTTCTTAACATTATATATTGTATTTTTCGTGACGACCTACGCTTAAACGCCCGATTACTGGGACATTTACCTTATAGACCGACTGTCAGTTGAACGTCTCCGATTTCTGAAGTTAGTTCTGAAGTAATTTAGCTGTGATGCAAATGGGTTAATGTTCGCTATGCGCTGTCGCGGAACCGACTCGCGCCGGGAATCTGGACTCTCGTGGATATCGGCCGGTTGTGCGAAAAAATCGAGCAAATCAGCCAAGACGCCGAGAGAAGCGGCACTTGTCGCCCACTTGCAGCGCGCATCCACACGCACACACGAAATCGCGATTTTTATTCTCGCGCGACGTCGAGCGGCGGTTAATGAAGTTAACAGAACGAGCGACTCGCGTGCAGGAAATGGTTCCTCATCGAATTAATAAATCATGCCCGGCGCGGCGTATCGCCCATCGCGCGGGCGCTCGCGATTTTCCGAACTCGCCGCCGCTCAGATTAATTCGCGAGGCGTCATTGCGCGCGGCTCATCGCTGGCATCACCGATTCTTCGTGCGCGCTGCGGTCGCGCCAAACTCCAGCGGTGACGGCGAAACGGTAATCGATGCTTCCCGAAACGGCCGGCCGGCCAGCCGACCGACCGGCTCGACGTTTCATGCCTCGTTCGTATCCATCACTGGACGGGGCCCTATATATGGCGTGGGTGAGGGACCAGGTATACGTGTTTGCGTATAAAGGGAATACACCGGCGGGTACAGGGCGAGCAGGGGGCGGCCGGTTCGGCGGCGGGGGCGGCGGGCGCGGGGGGAGGGCGGCGGCGCGCATTCCAAGATCCATTCAGACCGCCGTGCTCGACGTTGTCAGACATGCTCACAGACAGACAGGCAGACGCCCGGACGAACCTTTTCTCAATCAGGCCAATGCATTTTAAGTTAATTGTCCCGCGCGCTCTCGGTATCCCGTCGTTTATTCTCCCGGCCTCGTCTCGTTAAGACACGCGGCTGGAACAATAGTCGTGGCGGGAGGCGCAGGAAAGCCTGCGCGCACGATTCTATTTTCTTCGGACACCTCTGTCTCTCTCTCGCCGCAAAAAGACAGACGGAGGAGGGAGGAGAGAGAAGGGCAGAGCGCGACGAGCATCGTTCGCGTTTCGGAGCGAGAGAGAGAGAGAGAGAGAGAGAGAGAGAGAGAGAGAGAGAGAGAGGGAGGGAGAGAGAGAGAGAGAGAGAGAGAGAGAGAGAGAGAGAGAGAGAGAGAGAGAGAGTCGAATGGACAGATGACGGGGGTGGCGTCGGTAATGCCTCTTGCATAGATAATACGGACACATTATCGTTGTCTATTAATCGCGAAACGTCCAGCGGTGCCTTAACGACCGTACGAAATTCCCGTCGGGGCGAAATTAGACCGGCGCGGCGCGGCGCGGCGGCCGTCCGCTCGCTCACCCGCTCGGCCACGCTGTAATCGAGCGGCGTGTAGTCGACGTGGTCCGCTGGTCGTTCTCGTCGTGTACACTGTGCGAGAAGTCACGACCGCCTGATTGTAATAATAACGTCGATTACGGGTGAAAAGTGCGCGGGCCGGCAATAGCCGCGCGCGATTGGTAATGGCCGTCCGCCGGCGTCGCGTCCTCGACGGAGCCGGGAGACCGCGGAAAGCGAGCTCTCGGGGAGATATCGCTCTCTCGCAGATCGGAAATTATAATAATTCATCCGCGTGACGCGCGCGCGCGCGCGGAGGCCGCTCGCTCTAATGAGGCATCCGCAGCTGATCTAACGCGTGTGCAAAGCGTTTCCGGCGGATTGACCTCGTCGTTGCACCTTCGCGCCAGAGGGACCTTCGCGATATTGGATCCCCCGGCAGGAAGGGTCCGGCAGGAGCGGCGGAGCGAGGGACAGAGGTGGAGAGATCCCTTTCTCGCATACCAGCGATATCTCCGCACGAAGTCCTTAGTGGCTGTCTGGCGGACAGCCACGGCGATGACGCGACACTACCGGAGTTAAATGGCGAAACGCGCGGGCAAAAAGCCGCGCGAAAAACCGAGGCGAAGCGGCTGAAACAAAGGAAGTGCGAAGGTGTGACGAAACGACGAGGGAAGCGTCCTGAGCGGCAGGAGAGAGAGAGAGAGAGAGAGAGAGAGAGAGAGAGAGAGAGAGAGAGAAAGAAGGAAAGAGAGATAGAGAGATAGAAGAATGAGAAACAGAAGGGCGAGAAAGAAGAGGAGGAGGAGGTGAGACGACGAGATCTCAGGGCTGCTGAGATGCGTTTCTCGTCTTTCTCTCTCTCTCTCTCTCTCTCTCTCTCCCTCTCGCGCGTCTCTTCTTCCGTTCGTCGCGAGCGCGGCGTTCCTTCAAAAAATTCACTCCCGTCGTGCGGTCGTCGTCGCGTCTACGCTTCTCTTTGCTCTATCCGATGCGATTTCCTACCTAATGATCTCGAGGCGGCGAGAAAAACGAAGTCGTCGCGAACGGAAAATCGCGCGAGAGAGCTCGCGTTCGCCGCTCATCGTCTTCTTCATCTAAATTCGATTGCGACGGGAAGCGAGCTCGGGCGAGGATCGCGGCTGCGATTTTTAATCTCCGAATTTCCGGCCGAGTTCAAGATAATCCCCGCGTCACTGGTCGCACTGTGGAAACATCCGTACCGTTTCTAACGGAGAAATGATTTGTGCGATTAATTGAGCGTTTCTGTAGACCGAACAGATTCCCCGTCTACCGGTATTAACGAATTCAGGCACTCCCTGAATTTCATGGAGCGAAGTCTCACTCGAAAAGAGCAAAATTCGTTCCGAGCGATAGTGAAAATGGGATAAACATTTCGATCGATTAGAACAAGTTTATTTCTGCGACGTTAGATTCATTCAACTTTGGGTGCTCGGCCATTCAAAGTGGAAAGTCCTACCCTGTATAATAGGAAACTCGTTGCAATTATTGTTGTAATAATATTAGGTTGGTGCAAAAATAATTGCGGTTTTTACGTATCGAGTATAAAGACGCATATAGTTAAAAGTTATATTTATTAATCAATATAAAGATCGTTGATCTGCACATTTCTCCTAACGGGAAACAAGTTCGTTTATTTCTATAAAAATTTCTATATAGAATTCTGCAAAAGATAACGGTAACTCTCGAAAAATCGGCGCTAAATTTAAAATGATAAAAACCGCAATTAGTTTTGCACCAACCCAATATTATTGCCATTTTATCGATTACGCGGGTGAGATATCCCCATAGAAAAAAAAAAAGAAAAGGAACGGAAAAACTATGATATACGATTATTTGTAGAGGCGATGTGGGGGAGAATGAAATTTAGCGATTTGGCTGTCGTCCTTTCCGAGCGAAATTTCGTTTCAAGAAACTTCTAAAATGTCCGTTTGGTTTAATCGCGATACACATATACGCGGCTCTTTTATTTCGGGCACGAAAGGAGGGGAATTATTTTGCGCTCGCACGCGCGCAACGCGTATCGATCGCGCGCGAGGGAACTCGATCGGAACCGGCGAAGATTACTGGTGCTCGCCCGACGTGGGTCCGGATAAAAATTATTTTTCGCCTTGATTGAGATCTCTTGGGAGCGCGCAGGTCCGTGAGATCGTGATACGTGCGTGTGCGCCGCGCGCGGCGCCGGATCCCTGCCCTATGAAATATCAATGGCTTATTACTAATGTAATCTTTCGCTCAATGCCCGATGATTACTGGACACACAGATCCTGTTATATCCTGCCGCACGGCGTCGCTCTCGGATATCTATAAATTTTTCGCCCCCATATTTTCGCACGGCCGTAATCAGACTAGTCGATCGTGATTAAAGATCGAGTTAAAAAGGCGCAACGAAACGTAACGAGGAGGATCTCGAGATTATTTAATCGAAGACTCGTTAAGAGAGAGGGCTCTTAAGGGCCCCTTGCACACTTTTCACCAGATTGAATATCACGGCAGAGCCTTGTTGAATGTTGTTGAGATTGAATATCTCGGTAAATTAAGTTTCATCGAATGCGAGAAAGAGAAACAAGAATCTCGAGAGAGAAGCTTGAAGAAACCGATGCAGATAATATTTATCCGGAGGCGCAAATAGCTTCAATTCGGAAGCGAGAATATAATAATAAAATTCACCACTACTCCTCTCTTGCTGCGTCATAAATATCGAACTAAATCCCGACATGAGATGAAACTCGCGAGCGCAAATCTTTAATTCGAAAATGACGCGAGGAAATTTCGAGCGCTGCGGGCGCTCGAAGGAGAATCCAAATTCCCAGGCAACGCCGGGCAATAGCGAGCGCGTGTAAATGCGATGCGAGGACGAAAACGAGGAGAGTGACGCGGATGGCTCCGTGTGTACGAGGGTGGAAAAAAGTAATCGAAATAAATCCTAGAGACCAGGTCGCGCGAGCGAGCAGACTTGCATGCCAAGCGGCCATTTTTAAAACTCCGCCGGGAAAATAAGAAAAACTCATCAAGTAGGGATGATTGCCGTTCCATCCACCCCCGACAGCGAGCCATCGGCAACCCTCACCCACGGGAACCGCCTCCCATACTACTTCCACTACCACCACTATTGCTGTTACTAGTACGACCACCCGGCCGTAATCTAGGCACCCTTATAAGTCCTGAGGAATTCGCCTACGGGTTATTGTCCAAGTATCTTCGCGTTCTGTTGACGTTCGATAACCGAAGAATACCGCGGAACGATATTAAAGATGCTCGACGCGCGCGGCAGCCCCTCCCTCCCTCGCGGGTTCTCTCCTCTCGCTCCCGAAGAAGAAGTTTGACGGATTGTTTCGGGGCGAGTTCGGTAGCGTGGTGTTGTTGTCTTATCGAAGGAATATTGCTTCCGACGCATTTGTTAGCGAAATATATACATTACGTCGCATAAATACGCGATACGTCAGTTGCGATAACATCTTTTGTGATAATATCTCAGTTCGTGCGGGAGGAGATCCGTCTCCGGATATACGGCGATCCTCGATCAAATTACGATTAATGCGTCGTGGGACCATCACTTTCCCATCTACGAAGGACGAGAGAGACCTTGGCTTATAACGATAATTTATTAAACACAATACGCTCCTTGGGATTCTGTTGTGAAACGCACCGACGAAACGGCCTACCGTCAAACTTCCACCGTCAAACAACTAAATGAAAAACTATATTAACATTTTCGTGGAAATTAATCGATTGCAAATTAATTACAAGGCTTATAAGAGTCGCGCGAAGATGTTGGTACAGCGAGAATCATTTCTTGCGGCAAGACAATTATGTCGCGAAAGCGAATCGTAAAACCGAGAAAATGTCTCGGCGCGTGCAGTGTATTATTCTCCCGCAAGAAATTATTTTTATTTTATATCTCGTTTGTATAATTTCAGGAAACTTGTATAATTTCATTTCCTCATTTGTATAATTTCATTAACGAGATTGAATTAAACATGAGCCTATAATGTGGAAAAAATCAAATGCGGGGAAAGTTGTCTCTTGCAATGTTGGCAATAATATCATTATAATTTATAATAATTTATAATGATATAATAATTTATAATAATATAATTTGCAGTAGAATGCAAAAATTATTACCCGCACGATTCTTAGGAGCCTTACAATTCTTACCATCGATTTGTCAACGGAGAAAAATATTATTTACGCGTATATTGAACGTTATTGCGCTATAAGATCGCAATGACAGGCTCTTACCGCGGTCCCGCGAAATTCACCGTACTCGAATAGTTTCGCCTGCGCTCAAGGCGATGGTTTAACTCCTACGTGACCTTCCGTAGCATTCGGAATTTTCCGCGACGATCAAGGAATATTTTCATGAGCACGCGTATATACCTGCGAGTGCGTATCCGCTCAGGTACATATACACAGGTGTGCATGTGCATGCGTATTTTATATATATATATATATATATATACACATACATATATATCCCGCGTAATACGAGACGAGGCGGTGCGCGCGACCTCGATGCGAGCTAATTTCGAATTCGAGACCCCTCCCCACCGCCGTCCCACCTGACTGGAGCGCCGTAGCTCGCTCTCTCGGAGAAAAATCTCATTTTCTACGCCCTAAGGGCTCCCCCAAGAGCCACCGACTTGCACGACCCTGCGAGCGAGCGAGCGAGCGAGCGAGCGCCCGCGAGCCCGGCCAATATTTGCCTAAGGAAATTCAGAAAAGTTTACACACGAGCCCCGGAGCCGGCTGCCTTCCAAGCCGGGGTTTTTCTTCAAGTCAATTTTCTTTCTCCCCCGGCCACCCTCGCCCGGCCAGCCCTCGCTCCTCCTTCGCCGCCTCGCCGCCGCGTCGCCGCTCTCAGGGAGCACCCTCCTTAATAATATCCGCGGCGCGGGCGCGAAGATAGCGAGGAAAGCGAGGAGGCTACGCGAAACGTAAACGCGCGTAAGAAATTGATCGCGAGATAGATTGCCTTCCATTATGGCGAGCTGTACACACGGTGTACTGCTCGCGAGGCGAGCGGAGCGCTCGGAATATCCCGGATCGATCGAGAGGAAGAGAGAAAGAGCGAGGAGCATTCCTCTCGAAGACGCGATCGCCTCTCCTCTTCCCTCGGCCGTGCCGAGTCGATTTGCGGTCGCCGCAAGAGAGAGAGAGAGAGAGAGAGAGAGAGAGAGAGAGAAAGGGAAAGAGAGCACTCTTTCACTCGCGCAGTATTTTTCGCGCGTATCACGCGTGGAGCAGCGGAAAGCGCGCGGAGACGGACGTGTTCGCGAGAACGCCCGATTCTCTCTCTCTCTCTCGCTCGCCATATCCTCGTGTCGATCAATATGTAGCTGGTAAACCCGATACTGGCCTCCCGCAGTAAAACGGAATCGTTAAAGGCATTAGTTTAGGAAACGGGTCGTCGTGTCTCCGGGATCTTATCGCGCGGGGCGTCCTCGTGTCCGCGCGCCGGGCCGAGGCCGGAGTGAGACGTCCCTTTTTCGGAAGAGCGTCCTAGAGGATGCTCGTAAAAGCGGCACGTAAAAGCACCACTACCACCTACCCCTCCGCCCGGCCGCGGCCGCTCTGACATTTACGGGATAATCGCACGCGACGAAAGCGGGACCCGGTCGCGTCCCGTCGAGCGCGCTCGCGCGCGGTGCTTTACGCGCCGAGCGGTGCTGTTCACGAGCCGAGGCGGAAATTCTTTTCTCGCCGACCGCGTCGTGTCATCGTCGTCGGCCCGACGGCAAAAAGCACAATTATTGCCGCATTACCTCTGCCCCCCCCCCTCCGCCCACCCCGCTCTCTGAGCGCTCTCGACGGGCGCTCGTCGTTCTCGTTTTTGCGGCCGGACGAACGAGCGAAAGGCCCGCCTCGGCGGAGCGCCTCCGCGTCGCTGAGACGGACCCCGAGAGTGACGATTCCGCGAGATAAACTCGCCTGTTTATGGTGTTTTACGGGTGTCCGTCTTACTTCGTGTATCTTACGCCCGGATAGTAACATTGAATCTTGTTTTATACCGCGTCGGTGTGTCCGCGTCGCGCTGTTGCTGAAAAACAGGCTCGGCACGACGACGACGTCGGCGTGCGACGAATTAACGATCATCGCGTCATTGTCTTGGGAAATTAGATCGTATTGTACTTGAGCCCTGCGTGAAAATAAAAGGGAGAAGGATAATAGATTCGGCCGCGGAACGGATTGAGAAATACGCGGCTTTCGCCGCGGGCTCGGAACTCGCTCGGAACCGCTCCTCTTCGGCCCTATACGGAAATATATTTAACGCATTGAACGCCGCGTGTTTCCCTAGTGGGCGCTTTCATTTAGCATTCGACGGCCTACCGTCGGGGTGGGTCGGGCTGTATTTCGGTCTTGGACGAAAATGTGGAAAATGTGGAAAATGTCGGGGGAGAGCGTCAGTGATTTGCGAAGTGTAAACGATTGGAAGAGAAGGGCTCTACTTGCAAATTAGATCTCGGCGAGTCGCCGGCGTTCGTCGGCTAACTTTCGGCATTACAGCCTCGGTAAAATTTCAACTCGAAAAGTTCGTCTCGATGAAACTTAATTCTGAAATCTGATTGCGAGATTCCGCCGATACACGGAAGTTGAAATCGATAATCAAATGTTTACGAGAAACGATTACTTCATTCGCAATCGAATTTCTTCTCGCGAGGCTTCACGCATCAAGCGTGATCGACCGAGTCGATTTGATTTCGATAATTAACGAGGCGCGTCTTGACGAGTCACTGTTGTAAATTCTCTTCCCGATTAAGGGAGGATCTCTCGGCTTGCCGGAGAACGACAATGTCGTTCGGGCGATAGCATCGGGCCAGATAAATCCCTTTTCTGGTCCACGATTCTCTATAGACTGGAAAAAGAAGTTTGCATCAGTCCTCGTCCGAGGAAGGAACCTGGGGGGATTTGAATACGATCGATTCCCAATAAATAAGGATTCTCGTGATAATGGCGTTCGTTCCTCCACGTGGAAAGCCGAACGAGGGCGGCACGGAGGACGCGAGGGGTGGGTTTCCTATCTGTAAAAGATAACGAGACAGCCCTTGGCGGCGGTAGTTGGGTTGGGCTTCGTTAGACTCGCTCGAAGCTCCTCTCGGGGTTCTCCAACCTTATTCCGTCGACTTGCATAAAAGCGACGACAAGAAGAGACAGACAGAGAGAGAGAGAGAGAGAGAGAGAGAGAGAGAGAGAGAGAGAGAGAGAGAGAGAGAGAGAGAGAAAAGAGAAACCTCTACGGTTACTCTCCAGAAACGCTGGAATAATCTCTCCTTTCAAACGACATGAAAGTAACAGCGTTACGCAGTGCGTATCAATTCTAAGCTTTGCAGAGTGCACCGTAAAAGAAAAGAGCGCACTCCTATTGTTAATATTAGCGGTCATTCACGTCACAAAGTGGTGACGCGACACATCTCGATAACAGTTTACGCATGCGTGTTTACTCTTACAAGCCTCGAGATTGGGTGTCGCCGGAAATGTCGCGTCCCAAATAAAAAAATTAATAGGACTCTGGCCTGTAAGGGCCTGATCATTTTTTTCTAACATTTATCGGGGCCTAATAGGGACAGAAAGACAAGCCTACAAGATGTGTAACAAATCGTTTAACGGGCCCTTATAAGGCAATATTAATAGGGCCTTATAAGGAAATATTTTTATTATTGCTTGAGTAGAAACATTCGCGTTTCTTTCATTCCAAGAAAATTAGACTGTAATTTCTTTATTTCTTTTTATAACCTTGTTAGTATACAACAAGAACTTTTTATTTTAAGATATTTTAAGATTTATTTTAAGTATATTTTAAGATATTTTAAGATTTATTTTAAGTATATAGCATTCTTTACATATAAAAATCCTACTACTATTTTTATTCACGTTTGCTGCATTTCAAAACGAAGGCAACACTAGAAAAATCCTTGGAAAAGCCTAATGAATACGGCAACTAATAAAATTTGTTTTTAATTGCGGTAATATTAAAATATCTTTAAAAGGACCAGATAGAGCATACCTACTGAAACAATATTAAACTATGACAATTTTATTACACGCTTCAGATCTTATTAATTTTCCATAACAAAACTTGATTCTATACATCTAAAGCATCCTCAAAAGATCCTTCTAAGGCCCACATCAGTTTTCCATGTTAAAGCGTTATTTCGTAAAATCCAAGGCATCCCTAAAAAATTCTTCTAAGGCCCTTCTCAGCTTTTCCTATCAAAGCCTTGATAGTTTTCATAAAATCTAAGGTACCCTCAGAAAATCCATCTGGGGGCCTGATGTGGCAATGATGAGGTATCTTTTTTTAGGGCATCCTACTTTCAGTCTTATCGGGGCCTTATGCTTCATGAGGATGACCCTAACAATTTTTTGCTCAGGGTGCTCTTGCGAGTTTCAGTGCGCGAATCTCGTAGGGGTGCGTGTGATCATCGTGCAGCGCGAGCACGACGGTCAGGACGCGATGGAGTCGCGGCAACGAGACGTCACGGGTGCGTCGGCCGAACGTGAGCCGCGGCGGCCAAGAATCAGGAATTCTCGGACGGTTGCGTGATCCGCCGCTGATTTATGACAAATAAGACAAGCCGGCCCGGGTGCGCACGTTTCGAGCGGTATAACCAGGCGCGTACCAATAATGAATACATATAAGGACGGGGAGAGGAAAGGTCCCTCTCTCGAGCAGAAGGGAGAGGAGAGACCCGAGCGAGTCGACTTATTTGAAATGTAAAGACGCGCCTCTCGTCTCTTTTCCCCTCCACCCCCGTGACTCGTATTTCTCTTTCCTTCTCGTTGCCTTCTCTCTCTCTCTCTCTCTCCTCCTCTCCCCCCTCTCTCTCTCTGTCTGTTTTTTCCTCTTTTACCCCGTCTTCAAATATTCCACCGGCGGTGGTGTGCGCGTAGAGAATCACATCTATCTGCGTGTGTGTACGTGTGTGCTATATAAAATTATTTACATGTGCACCGCTGCATACACACACACACACATTCACGCACACACGAACGCATTGGCAGCGCGAGAGACGAAGATGTGCACGCACATTATGTACATACCCGCGTCATGTAAATCCGACGGCAGTCATTTGGCTCGCTCGCTCGTTCGCTCGCTTTCGCGGGATCCACTCTTCGCGTTCATTCGCGACTCTCATTACGCCTCCAAGTGCGCTTCAGTTGTCTCCTTCTCTCCCGCGCACGTCAATTTGATCCTTCCACGGCGTTACCGTGTTCTTACTTATCGAAAGACTGATTAAGGTAAATGCCCCAATTAACGGCGGTGTCCCGATTTGTGTGACAGTTGCGCACTCGTCTTTCTTAATAAGTTGGCTAATAGAGGAGAAGGTGTTATTGTGGCCCTCCATTCACATTTTGTACAGTAGCTTTGTCAATAATCAAGATTTTAAAGCGAGAACTGAACGATTATATTTGTCACAGTGTTGTTTAATCGATTGTAGACTGAAATTTACATAATGTTTAGGATGTTTACTTAAGATATTATTTATAAAAATGTAGCAACACAGCATAATAGGTCGACCAGAAAATGGGGTGGTGATGTGGCCTCCTACTAAAACCGATATAAAAAATTAATTTTGATTAAAATAACTCAAAGTGTTTAGCTACGAAATTGTATATTTATTCAAGTTCAACTCTTAGAAGAGGAATAATAATGAACATAACTGCGAATTTTTAATGTCGATATTGACTTACTTGCTAGGAAATATAATCTACCAGAAAGACAATGTAATGTAATGTAATGTAATGTAAACGTAAGCGCAAGGGTAGACTATAGATTAGAATCGACTTATTGAATAATTACTTTGGTATAAAAATCTTGAAAAAGAGAGAGAAAGAGAGAGAGAGAGAGAGAGAATTTATTAGCACTCTTACGGGACCACATTAGTAAAATGTTATGCCATTTCATTCAACTTTGTATAACTTGAAAGATGTACAGCTGAGTAAAATGTCAAGTAACAAACAAAATATTAAATTGTAATATATTTAATAATACGCTCAAGTTTAAAAATAATGAGGAAACATGTTTAATTAAGTGCTAAAATGTACCTTGAAAAATATTTCGAAGTGCTTGAAAGTAAAAATACATTATAAAAAGTACTAGCTATTGTGTATTGATACACTGTAAGAAATGATGTGTTAAATTTAACATATTTCATGTGTCTCAAATGATCCACTCTCATTTATGTGTTAATTTAACATACAGAAAATATGTTAAAAAATAACACACATAATATGTAAAAAATTAATACAAAAATTTAATATTTGAATGCCTTCAAGAATCACAGTTTGTGTTAAATTAATATACAGTGAATGTTACTTCAACATTTGGGAAAAGTAATGATCTATGATTTAATGAAATGAAAATGTTAGATTGACATAATCTATGTGTTAAAAATCGAATCTTCACGTATCAGAAATGTTAACATTTAACACATGATAACTGTTACAATGAGGAAAGTAACACATTTTAGGTGTTAACTTCAACATATAAAATATATAGCAAGAATTCATGCATTTACATATAAATTGTGTTATTTTAATATTTGGAAATGTCATTTTAACACTTGAAAATATTTAATCTTAATTTAACACAAGAAAGTCTAGGTAATACAACAACGATATGTTAAATTAACACACGACTGTGTAAACAATTTAACACAAAATTTTCTACACACAAATAATTTTAACAAAAGTACGAAATGTTTTTAACTGTGTAGCGTCACTGCGCTAACGGCGAACTACTAAACAAATAATTTCATAAATAATAATTGGAATTCGCTACCTAATAACGGAAATATTGAGATTGGCCCTAATATACAAGAGCCACCTTCTCCTCTATGAGTTCAGATTTGCTCTAAACAAAATGCGAACTCAATCGTCATAGATGTGATTATGAATAATTCAATCGATTGATAAAATTAATTATTAATCAGCTTTAACGAATGTTTAGTCTGAATTTTGACAACGACGGGACATTCGCACGCCGACATCTTAGAATTGATCATTAATATCAGATATTATTAGATCTCTATGCGTTCTTTAATTTCTTCAAAACTAAACTGTCGTGTCATTAACCGCGGTACTCCGTCTCATTCCTACTTTTCAGAAAGTATTGTAAATAAACAAAAGTGTCCCGAATGAAAAAGGATTAATTACTAGATTAGATAGGCGATAAATCAGTAGCGCATTAGAAAAAATGAAGCACAAATGGAATCCCAGAATCTGCCGCTTGACTTAATCGACTTAATTGCCCATCGACTTTATTTTCACGATACGCTGACCAATTGGAACTTCCCCCCCCCCCCACTCCTGCTGCTGTTCTATCAATCACCGAAAGGCCGATTTGCCTGCTCCCGTCGCTCGGCTTTCCGCTGCGACGTGAAGCATCACAGTTGAGCGGAATATGATCGAGGACTCGGGATGCCGAGAATTTTTAGTCCCTCCGCTCCGATTCGGTTCGACCGGGATTACGGGGGAGGAGGGGCAGGGACACAAAGCAGGACCGCGGTTGTTTCGGACTGCTCGCACCTGTGTGCACCAATACGAAGTCGCGCGCGGTCTATCCGTGGGTCCCACCGGGGATATCTACCTGGATGCATTCCTCACTCGGCGCGCACGCGGATTATCCGTAAAACGCCTCCTATTATGATTATCCGTACGTTGCACCGATCCGCGATCCAGATGTCCGTGGCACGTCTCGATCGGGCGGATCTCTCTCCGTACGTGATCGGCGAGAGAGGGCAGTTTCCTCGCTCACTCGCTACCCTCTCTGTGATCGTTGGCGCGCAGCGACGCGCCGGTGATCTCTCAGACGACTGCTCGGACGGCTGTCTCGATCGACACTTTCCATCGCTTACACGTCGAGTGGAAGAAGCGGCTCGAAAGGCGCTTTGCGTTTCTCATCTTTACTGAGCGGCCCGGCGAATGAAAAATATGCTGGGAAAAATGGCGACCGCTTAGCAAACAAGTGAAGGAAACGCAAATGGGGCTAGCGTCGTCTTCAGCAGGAAAGCTCACAATGGTGGGGCGCAGTCACTAGGCACGCGAAATGTTTGTCGAGCTGCTTTTCCTGCTGCTGAAGGTAACCGTTATGGAAAACTGAGCCAGTGGGATCAGATTCGACGATTCGCATCGCAACGCAAGATTATCATATTCGAGCGTCCTAGCCGAGTCTTTGCGTGCGGGTCTCGTTGGATTTCCCGTAGGCGGCTTCTTTTCGAGAAAAATAATGATATCCCTCGGACGATTCCCGACATGGCCGGCATTAGCGCGGAATATCGCCGATGGAATATTATTTTCTCGGACGTTATGTAATATAATGAGCGAAAGGGAAAAAGAGAAAGAAAGAGAGAGAGAGAGAGAGAGAGAGAGAGAGAGAGAGAGAGAGAGAGAGAGAGGATGGCGAAGGGACTCGTTACGAGAACACGCATACCGACGTGTCCCTCGTCCGGCGCACAGTCGGATTATCCGTAAAATGCGTGCCATTACGATTATCCGTACGTGACACGTTCCGATCGAGCAGATCTCCGTACGTGATCGGCAACGGGGGGGAATTTTCATCGTCCGTGCACGATCGCGTACAGTCGTCAGCAATCACCGGCTCGATGACTATATGGATCAGCTTGGGTTCGCCGAGGCGGGTTCTCCTCCTCGAGCTGCGGACGAACCGGGATAAGTGAATACTTTAATGCGAGCATTACCTCGCTCGCGTGTTCTCGTTCCAGCGGATCGAGCGCTACGTGTAACAGAACCACGCGCCAAAATTACGTGCGGACGTTCCGTCTCGCGAGCCGTCGTTGCCGGCTTCGAGCGGCTGTCGTTCGTGGTATTAATCGATCGAAATTTCTATTGGCTCAAATAATTAGAATTGACATCGGGCACTTTGTTCGTGATTTTGTTCGACGATTGTTTCGGTCGCTTTGATTTGATTGGTTGTTAACGCTGGTTAATAATTAGCTTCATCAGTCGATTGAATTATTCATAATTACATGTGTGACGACCGAGTCCGCGTTTTCTCATCGATTGGTGCGTGGGTTTGAGATTTTTAAATGCTCAGGGACGAGTTAAATACTATAAAATAACGCATAAACTATAAAATATTAAACTATAAAATAACGCCATGTTGATGTGTCATGATGTCACGAAAGTGAAATTAAGAAATAAATAATGCGACTTTCTTGGCAAATCTTCTCGACGGAAAGTCACGTGGCCTCGGGGACAATAATATATATACGCGTATATATAATTGCTGAACGATCATAATATTCCTTGACGCCAAGGTAAACGGATCGAGACGCGTCGCGCGCGACTCCCGATTTTTCCGATTCGTTCAAAGTGCGCGAGAGAATTATCGCATCACGCGTGGCGCGTTATATTCGCGTGTGCAATCACAGTGCTGCGATCATCTTGCAGCGGCAGTGGCCTGTGATTCTTAAGGGTAACTACCACTTTACATCTCGATCAATTCAGAAGAGAAATAGCCAGCCTCGAATCTTAAAATTCTCAATGCTGGACATCCATTCGTACAACTAATCCGGAAATTTTCTTTCTGTTTCAGATCCGCAAGAGCTTGGGGCCGCACGGCGGGTGCGGGGTTTCCGGGGATGCAGTTTCAGTGGACACGGACGCCGTACCGGAGGATCCGGTTCGGGCCAAGCGGGCTCGGCTCGAAGGTAGGTTTATGTATTCTTGAATTTAACCCTTTCCGGCCGAAAATTGGGATACAGCTGTCCGAGCAAACATCGTCGAGTCACAACGATCGCAAAATCTTGACTCGCTCGTATCCACGCGTGTTTTCTTCAGTAATCCCCATTGACCTTTGCATTTGGTCGTAACATGTGATAATGTAAACACGTAATTTTTTGCTTCAGATCCGTAGCAGAACGCGGCCGATCCTGAGTTCCCGGTATATCGGTGAGTCGAAAACAAAACTTTCACACGGGTGGTGGATTTATTAATAATTGATATTTGCGTAAAATCAATGCGATTCACTTAGCTTGTAGAATTTTGCGTGTACACTGAGAAAGAAATTGTTTATAACTGCTAGTTATAGTCATTTTCGGCGGCAGAAGAAATACTTTTCTCTTGGTTCAACAAACATGCAATCGCGATCACAACAAATACTTTTATCTCATTGCAGATTTTTGCATGTATGTGTTTTTATGCCGTTCACACTGCAGTGCATTTCTTGAAACTATCATCGGAATCGGTTGCTCGAAGAACCGTCTATTTATTCAATATCTGAATTATTTAGCATCTTTTTCTGTCATTGCCCATTCTTTTAACACTTTTTTAAAACTTCTAGTCTATTCTAGTGCGATTTGAATTCCATTGAATACTGAATTATTTTCGAAACTAATAATACGGAATTACATTCACTCAATCTGATCCCTTGATTGTTTCAAGCGTAGCGAAACATGCGTCGGAACGGCACATTAAAATTGCGCTCTAGAATCACGCAATAAAGTTGCGCTGCAGAGCGGCGCATCAAAGTTGCGCCACACGCGGGTTTCGCGATCATCTACTTTGCCCGCGATTAATCTTGCGATCGGCGCTTACCCGAATTTTCCACGTAACGAGTTCCCACGTCACCTCGGTCCAAGTCACTGTTGAATTCGATTCAACGAGAATTTGCGTGTATCTATCGTGCGCGTTAGAAATTTAAATTTTCGCGAAATAAAAATTCCGTTCTCTAACAAGAGACGAGAGCGTCCGCGTGACTCGCGACTCGCGAATACACACACATCTTCCCGCAGCGCTGGAATGTACTGTGCACTTTCCGCAGAATTAATAACTCGTTAAATGACTCATCGTTGCGGAAGCGTTTAAAGCGTCGTTAAAACAATCCCGATCGCGAATATAGTGCGGTGAAGTAAAGTGAGCGAAGTGTGACCGACATGGAACGAAGGACGCTCCAGTTGGACGCTGGAGGATGCTGGAAGGATGTGGAGCGACGCGAGCGAGAGATGAACTTGGATGTCGAGGGACATCGACGCGAAATGGTGAGTGCGCAGTCCAAACGCTCACGAAGCGTCTTCGCTACATAGCGCATGCAGTTTCTGAACGTAAATCGTATTAGACGCATTGATGACAAAAATCGTCGTGCAAGGATATTTCACGTGTAGCTTCTTAAATTTTCATACGTGAGGTTCTCTCAAGTAGTCTCAAGTAGTCGTCAATAAGATTATCGTCACTATTCGTCAATAAGTGAACATATACTCATTATCGCCCGTTAATAAATTGTTGAAGAAACAAAGAATCAGAAAGCGGTGACGCGCGTACGATCCGCGTCGGCTGATTTGATGAAAATACAGGAGACCCGTATATCTCTCTCTCTCTCTCTCTCTCTCTCTCTCTCTGCAGCTGCAATTATCGGAGAAAGACGAACAAGAGACAAAATACAATCGACACCGCGCGATTATTCTTTAGTATTCCTTGCTCGCTTCCTTTCTGAGATGAAACTCTTCGTTACGACCGCGACGATAATTTCCGTTCGCGCGTGAATGGCGAAAAAAGATTTATAAGGTTGCTGCTAACGTTATCCCGTGCAGGATTGATTATCGAACATTCTCTGTATCGGGAGAGTACTTAAGGGACCGCCTGGATCCAGATGTCCGTGACGGTTTTGATCAAGCTGATCTTTGTGCCGCCGCGATCGCTAAGAGGGAGAGCCTTTGCTCCTTTTGTCCCAGGGAGCGTGCACTGTGACGTCAATTCTCGCAGGTCGATCACTCTGGACACGTTTTACGATCGTCCCGCGGAGTACTAGGCGGATTTTAAATTAAGCGGACGCGTCGCCGCGCTTAAGTACCGTTGACACGTGGGCGTTCGTTAAGTACCGGTTTGTTCGTTATCGAGGCGCTTTATCGCGGGATTTGCGAGACGCGTTCGCAAAAACGGAGCCATTCATAATCTCCCCCTTCCCCTCGCCCTTCTCCCGATTCTTTATCTGCTCTTTCAGCGCGAGGCGCGTCGAAAAATAAATTATCCGCAGGGACAGCGGTTCTCGTTACTATCGAGTACTACTCGGGGCTCTCCCGAGAAATCGTCATTCCTCGCAAGGACACCCGAAATCTGAGCGTGTTATCTGGCCGAGGCTCTTTTTACATTATAATTTTTAATTATGATTTAAATCACAACCCCTTACACCGTACAATCGCGTATAAAATTAACACACTGGGATTTGCAAAATGGCACACAGCACGACGTACAATCGACACCGAATTATCGATGACAAGGAAGAATTCGATCAAATTTCGGAGCCTATAACTCTCGGATTTGAACCTTTATCTGCTTTCACCGAGGCGCATGGGAAAATAAATATTCCGCGGGAAAAATCGTTACTGCCTCTGGAATGCTTTCGCGAAACGTTATTGCCCGCCCCTGCAAAATCGCATACACGACATTCGGCGATATAAACTGCCGAATAATTCTCGATAACAAATCAATGTCCCGTAACTTTGACGTCTCCGAGTCCCTATCTAGTTTCCGCGGGTCGCGTCGAGGAATGAATTATCCCTCGGAACGAGAGATCGTACCGCCGAGTATTATACGAACGCTTTCGTGGGGAAAAGTCGTCATTGCCCGCGACTACAAAAAATTGCGCCAACACGAGATCGCCGTACGAAGTACGGCCACATTGTCGATAACGCAGCGAAATCCTATCGCCCATCGTATCAGCAGAATCACCGGCGTTTAATTACGTCGATTGGCGGCCCCGAACAAAGTCCCTGCAGTTTACACGCTTCCCGACTTCGCGCGCGCGCGCGCTCGTGCGCTCGCGAGCGCGATGATTAAAACACGCGCGGGATTCGCGTCGAACACGATAGCTCGAATAACTCAGCCGTCCGATTTGATCGATGGTGCATACTGCTGGGTATTCGGAAAAATGACTAGGGGTGAGCTGCGCCGCTCTCGCGAGGCAGGGTGGGACGACAAGGGGCGGGCGGGAAGGGTTTCGCGTACGCGCCACGGCTACGTGATCAGCATTAACCCTCGTCAGTCTTCGTTTCTTTTCGGCTGAAAAAAGGGCGCGTTTTAAATTTCCTCGGTTATTCCGAGGGTGGCCCTCCTTTGATCGGGCGAATGTCATTAGGGCTTCTGCTCTTACCGAGTTGGCCCGTGCTGTCGGAACCCACGCCTGTGCTCGAATTCGGGATTCCGCTGACGGACCCGCTAGCAAATCGTATTAACCTTCTCCTGTCCGAGCTTCAAAACGTGTCGATTCCACTCGCGTCGTCTTCTCCCGACGTCGCGGCGTCGCGCATCTGTTTAGCGCAGCTGTGCGTATCGTCGCGAATCTTTGAGGCCAAAGTACCAACGCACCGGGATGCGCGTCCAAAACGCTCTGGACGCTCGTATTATTTCGCTCGCTCAGATTCAAATGTTGAAACGTAACTTCGATATGGATCATATGTGTATGTTCGACATGCGTGCACGCATGTTGCGCGTTGAGACGTTTTAAGTAAGGTAAATGTCCCAGTAACCGGAAGTTTAAGCGTAGGCCGTCGCCACAAAAAATACAATATATAATAATAAGAATAGTTTTGATATAAATATTTGCATTTATTCAAAAACTTAAGATACCCTTAAGCAGAGAAATATTATTTAAACCAATATATACAATATATATATATATATATATATATATATATATATTATTAATGAAATATTTACACAAGTAATGAAGAGCATTAATGTACCAGTGACCGAACAGTTGAAATAGGTTATGCCCCAACATTCGGATATAATTTGTCCCAGTGTTTGACCGCAATTAGAAAATTAGTATGTGCTAACAGGAAATAATATAAATATAGATGCTATCTCTCAATGAATTTATTAACGATTGACCATTATTTTGCCAAACCATAGGTGCATACTTATTTAATTAATTTTTATTTTAATACAAAAGTATCAAATTGGGTGTATTTTTTCCAACTAATCGTCAAATATTGGAGTTTTTTTACAATAATTATTACTTTCATTCATTATTGTTAAAATAAATAGTAAATATGTTTTTTCAAAGTGGTCGGATATTGGGACGTGTCCGACCATTGGAACGTTTACCTTACTCGCATCTAGAAGCTGAAGTAACACGACTGTCCAGAGTTAAGTACGCATCTAAAGCCGGTAATTTTACCTTCAACAAGACCATGGGAAAATTATGGCGAACGATGGCGTCAATGCGCGCTCACCCAAGCCCTTCTCGGGAATTCCGTAAATAATTATTTCGGGCGATGCGAACACACAAGCCGAAGGACGCGCTGCGTTTACATTTGTATAGAATCGGCGCACAACGGCCGAGCGGCAACGGCGGTTCTTCAACTTCGTTAGCTCTGTAGTAGCTTGCACGTGTGCGCGCACACACACACGCACGCACACACGTCCACGCATATCGGGGCAACGCGCAGAGAAGCGTTAGGGGAGGTATCGTTGGAGGTATTGATTGCTGATCGTGTCGCGCACCCCTGACGTAAATTATCATCGACGATACTAAAAAAAACCCTGAGTCATCGGTCGTTCGATAGTCACCCTTCACCGGCCGATACGGAGCATTTATTTCGGCTCTTTGTATTCCGCCGGCGTGCAATGCCGCGTTCTTCTTCCTCGTGCTTCATTATCCCCGGGAACGCGATGAGTCTCGCGCGAGAGCTCGTCACTGGGAAATATTGCATGATTTCGATAACGATTGTTATCGGAACACGACGTTTCTCTCGTTTCCTCACGCCGTCGTCGTCGTCGTCGTCGTCATCGTCGTCATCGTCGTCATCGTCGTCATCGTCGTCACGAAATTTGCGCGGCAGTGCGTCTTCGGTATTCGCAACGCCGCTTCACCATTACGCGGATTACACGGCGCGCAAATCGGCGCGGGGCGATTCAATTCCGCGATCATTAAGCGCGGTCAGTTTTCCGTCTTCTGCGAAGACTCGCGAATAATTGTGATAAGTGATGCGGCGTAAAGTGCGAACAGGAAGCAATTAGCGCGGAGGGAGCCGCGCTTTCGCGGATTACGGCTCTCCGGACGTTGCTTTCTCATCTCATTTTCTCGGTAATATAATTGCGGAGAAAATAACGCGCGCGCGCGCGCGCGAGCACGATGCGATTTCCAGGCGCAGTGCGCGGTTAAGGCATTCTCCTCTTTCCTCTTTCTCTCCCCGCTGTCCTTCTCTCTCTCTCTCTCTCTCTCTCTCTCTCTCTCTCTCTCTCTCTCTCTCTCTCTCTCTCTCTCTCTCTCTCTCTCTCTCCCTCTCTCTCTCTCTCTCTCTCTCTCTCTCTCTCTCTCTCTTTCTCTCTCTCTCTCTCTCTCTCTCTCTCTCTCTCTCTCTGTCTCTCTCTCTCTCTCTCTCTCTCTGTCTCGTAGAAAGCATTAGGCTCGCCGCGTTCTCGCGCTGAAGCCGCGACCGAGCGCGAGCGCGGGCTTTTCTATCGACTCGCGTAATTCGCCTGTTTACTCAGCGCACGTAACGCGTGTGCCGAGTTCCGTCCGGATCGATCGGTCGATTCTCTTCCGGTGAACGCAACGCGGCTATCCCGTTTCGAGCACACCGCCACGTGAACCCTCGGATCGCGGGCCACACTCGGAAGCGGAACGCGACGCTGTCGGCCGCCGGACGCCGCGACGACGCAGCACTTCCACACGTTGCGATGTTGACGAGAGAGGCGCTGTTCGCGCACGTTCGACGTTTGCGAGTGTTGTAATCGATCGAGATTTCAGCGATACGTCCGCTGCACATTAATCAACATATTGCCCGTTATTTTATATTTAATTATTTTCCATTTAATTCCACCCTGTGATATTCAATGTACAGTGACAGCAATCAGTTGGGCGTCGATCGACTAAAATGTTAGCTGCATAAAATAACCGGCAAATCAATAAATAAAACTAATCAATCGTCATATATGAATAATTATGAATAATTTAATCGACTGGCAGGATTAATTATCACGAGATATTCACCGAGTGTTCATTCAGCTGATTTTCCGCTCACCTGCTTGGTTGTTTTTACGAGATTCACCGTAATACGTGTGAACGTAATCGTTTTGCAAATTTTAATGAATAAATAATAATGTATGTTAATCTGTTTACCGCAATACACTTTAACGCTTTTGGATATTTAACCAAATAATTATAGCTTTGTAAAATGCAAGTAATTGCGTATTGTACGCACCTTGACGACGGCCATCAGTAACCGTGACGGCGGTTATAATTAAGGAAGTCAAAGTATTCGATTGAAACAAATCGATTGTACGTAATCACGATCTAGTATCTGATTAATTTTGTCAGTTCAGTCGATCAAAATTCTGCTCAACCCTTCAATGCCCGAGCACACAGCTCGCTAATAACAGCGCACACGGTGAAGGCCTTCGTCAGCGTCCGTAGGCGTGTTTGCGTTCTGAGGGTTAATTTTTCGCGAGCTCGCCCGCCCGGTCGCGTGAGAATTTCGCGTCCCTCCACTTCGTCCCCAAGCCCGATCTATACGTTCGGTCTCTATTCCCTCATTTCTCTCTCTCTCTCTCTCTCTCTCTCTCTCTCTCTCTCTCTCTCTCTCTCTCTCTCTCTCTTTCTTTCTCTCTCTCTCTCTCTCTCTCTCTCTCGAACGGATTTGTCGTCCTCTCCTTGCAGCTCCTATAAGCCGCGAACTTTGGCTTCCATAACTGAGCGCAGTGAGGCGGCGCGTGAACCGTTAGGAAGGCAACAGCCGATGAAGAATTCAGAAGGAACCACAGTGGAGGTCGAAGGTGGTGCGACGCTGCGGCACGCTTTTTTTTCGCCAGTGCCGTGCCTTACGGCACCCCAGAGGCGCACGTCGGCCGACAGCGGGCATACCGAGCAGGCATTACCTGATTGTCTTGCCGGGAAGAGAAGAAGAAGAGGAAGCAGGAGAAGCAGAAGAAAAAACGGGAGAAAGAGGCTCTCTGTCTCTCTCTTTCTTTCTGCCTCTCCCTCCCTCCCTCCCTCCCTCCCTCCATCCATCCATCCCTCCCTCCCTCTCTCTCTCTCTCTCTGTCTCTCTCTCTGTCTCTCTCTCTCTGTCTCTCTCTGTCTCTCTCTTTCTCTCTCGTCCTCGATCTCTGCCCGACCTCTCCGTCTGGACGCGATATCGCGGCGCACATAGACGAGTCGAGAAGGCACAGAGACGTTTCTCCCACGAATGACGAGCCTCTCACTCGGAATACTCAAGTAACGATCTGTCCCCCCGTCCTCTGCTACCCCCTTGCCGCCCCCTCGCGCCGTCGGTGTGCGATGCCTTCGGCCGAAAAAAGGAAAGACGTCCACGGAAAGATCGTGCCGTGCCTCCATCTGCCCGCGTACGTAGAATCGCACGGTTGGGAATAGCGCGGAATAACTGATAAAATTGTCGAAGGACACGAGGGTGTAATGCTGGAAACGGGGACTCGGCCCCGCTGTGCTGGACCCTTGTTGACCCAGACGAAGGCGGCTTAACAGCCTCCCCGGCCGCGGTGATGACGACGACGACGACAGCGACGTGACGCGTCACGGAGCGAGTTAATTCGAGCGGTTGTCGTCGTCGAGCGAACGGGTGCTCGACGGCGGATCCCGTCAGGATCCCGACTGCATGCGCTCCTCCTGGAGATTTCACTTTCGGACATAATAGGATACCGATGCGTCGGCTGTCCGCGCCGGGCTTCATTATCGCAGCGAGAACGCGCGGTGTCTACCTCCGCGTAATACCCCCGTTTGGATTAATGACACGTTATCGATTACGTTGGTTCCCACAGCGATTCCTCCCCCGCGCTTTTAACCCCCTTTAACATACGATTGAATTCGAAGGAAGTAGTTGCCTCTTGAGAATGTTATATTTCCTCCAATCTCGCCCCGAGTCTCCGTACACACGACGGCCGAAGAGAAGAAAAAACATCTCTCTTTTCTTTTGATACGTTTTTTTGTAAAGTGGCGGAAAATTGGGGCCACTAAGAGCCAACGTGAGTAATCGTTCATGGACAAATAAATTGAAATTTAAGTAAATTTAATCAAACTTAATTAAAATTTACTTAAGATTACTTAAATTTATTTAAGTTTGAATTTAATTTAAATTAAATTAAATTTTTCCTTCTTCGGTACACCAAAGCGACTGGTACCCTGTTATTTGAAGGACAATAACGAACAATGAATGTGTGAAATTTTACTTTTTTGCCAACCCCTGCGATGGCTCTTATTGGACCGAGTATTTTTATTTTTGCGACATAAAACCCTTGATTGTTGATTTTATATGTAAAATACGCAACGCCTGAAATGATTGTCGAAATCGCACGACGTTTCAGGCGCGTGGATTCTAGCGTAAAAAATACACAACACGCCAGAGACGTCTTTTCAAAGGGAAGGAGTTAACGAAGCGGCCAAGGCTCGGCATTGTCGCGAAGCGGATCGGCGGAGCTGCAACAACAGCGGCCGATTAAGAACAAGAAACGGACAACGAGCCGCTCGCTCGTTTATCGGCGAGAAATCGGGAAAGCGGACGAGAGGGCGGACGCGTATTCTTCACGCCATGGACTCGCGCGCCTGGCATTATCAATGGCCGGCACTCTCTCGCGCGGTAGAGTCTCTCTCTCTCCCGCGAGGTAACGACCAGTTGCGGGAAGAAGGGCGCGCGAGGCGTAAAGTACGACGAGGCGGACCACACCGCGCGAGTCGAGACGTTAATCACGATATAATGCGGGCGGTTGGTTCCGTCGGCGGGCACCTTAATCGAAGCCACGTCCCTGGCCAGGAAGGCCGGACAGATCCTTGGCCGTTTACTCGTCGCCCCTCGGCAAACTTTTCCTCCCTACCTGCCTCCTTCCGTGTCTCCTTCTGCCCTCCTCTCCCCGCTTCTCTCTTTCTCTCTCTCTCTCTCTCTCTCTCTCTCTCTCTCTCCTCACGTTCACAGTCGACGATCGAGCCGATGTCGATGATGATTTTCCGAATCGTTCGATTTTACGACCGACTGGATCCTTCGTTGATATCAAGACTGCATCGACAAGCCATTTCGCCGAAATTCCGTCGACGTGTCGGTGTGCAGTCGATATCTAGACATCGATTTTTTTGGTATTTAGGAGATGTATATAATACATGTCGATGTGTGTGTCTGCATAACATTTCCCAGACATCTGAAATGAAGTGAAATCTTGGAAGTGCCAAACCGATCGTAGATTTCCATTTCAATTTGATCTCGACATGATTCCGTCCGGATCCTTTATCGGCTTGTGTAAACTCGCCCGAGCCTCTCTCTCTCTCTCCCCCTCCCTGCCTTTGCCTTGCCCGGCGGGCAATTAGGACGAGTCGTTTACGTCGCGACAATTAGCACACCTCGGTGCACGCAAGCGCGAGCGTCATTAGTCGCGCGGGCGGCCGTATTCGCGTATATATAATCAAGCGATTAACACCCGGTCGCGATTAGTTAAACAAATTAAGCGAGGTCGAGCGGCGGGTGCAGGCCGTCGAGAGTGCAACGCCGGACGCGGCAACGCCTGCGAACGCCGCTTCGCAGCAGCGCTCCGCACTCGTCAGTCCACGTTCTTCCACTTCTCGCCGATCCGCCCCGCCCGCCCCGTCCGCTGCCGTCCGGTCCCGTCCGCCGAGCGGCGGTACCCGGTGGTACCCGATGGTAATTAGAGGCGTGCATAATTAAGCCTCTCCGGTGATTGTTGACACGGGGCGTTAGCGCAGCGGGACGACTGTCTTCCGAGGGAGCGTCTCAATTAGTACCACCTGAGAGAGAACGAGAGCTCAAATGTGTTTGCAGTCGCGTTTCGCGTTCCGGTAATTTCGAGATCGTCGCGGATCTCGCCGCCGGTCACTTTGTATCAACCGCCGGCATCCTCCCTCCCTCCCTCCTCTCTCTCTCTCTCTCTCTCTCTCTCTCTCTCTCTCTCTCTCTCTCTCTCTCTCTTCGTCTTTCTCGCGAGCGAGCGACGAAATCGCACTGCGACGACAGACGACGTGGCTTTTCGCGCTCGCGAGCGTGACTCCGTCGGCGCCGGCGGCGGTCAGCGAGAAATCAGGTCGCAGTTCCGGAATTAGCGCCGTCTAATTGCTGGATAAATATTCATTAGCCGCGCCCGTCTATAGAAATCTGCGCGTATGCCGTCCATTATGCGAGGCATTCTAATGAACCCGCGGATCGCGCCGGCGCTCTGTTGTTCCAAGTACTTAACGGGCTTCGGATGTGTGCGAGCCGAGTCGTCGGCTCGACGAACGTTTTTCTTTCCTTCCTTTCTTTCTTTCTTTCTTTCTTTCTCTTTTCTATGCGACAGGTCGAACGTCGGACTCGGCAGGAATACATTCGCGCGGTGTGTTTTATCGCCTCGGCTATGCGCCGCGCGCGTTTACGCTCTCGGCCAGATCTTACGATTATCAAGCCTGCGCCCCTTGCCCCCTCCCCCCGCGCATCCCGGAAGCCGGCGGACGATCGAATATGAAATAATTTGTGCGTCGGTGTCCCGGTGAGATTCCGAGAACCTCCGTGCTGGAATGTTTCGCGCTCGCGCAGCAAAGACGCGCCGCTTCGTTAGGAGGAAAAGGCGCGCTCGCGGCCGAAAATAGATATTGTTTGCGCGCGAGCGGAGGAGAATCGGTTCCACGATTCGCATTCAAGGTCGCGCTTAACTATACGGGTACACCGGCTACGTGATTCGAATGACGGCTACGTCAAAATCTTTATTTGCGAGCGCGATGATCTTACGATGGACGTGAGATAATTAAGTCTTTTTTAGGAAGCAGCCGGGCGTGATGTGAATTTTTAGTGACTCAGGCCCGTCTCTCTTTCCCCCTCTCCCGCCCCGCCTCTCTCTCTCTCTCTCTCTCTCTCTCTCTCTCTCTCTCTCTCTCTCTCTCTCTCCCTCTCTCTCTCTCGAGTTCTCCGGCCATTATTCCCGAACGGTTAAGGGCGCGCTATCTACACAATCGTCCGATCGAGTCGTGTCGAGCTCGCTTTCGAATTTTATTTACGAGACGATTTTGTCCCGTCGCGGGCGACGCACTCATTTTACGCGCTCGAGCGACGCCGTGCTCGACGTCTGCTGGCTCGTGCGTTTGGTCGAAGAGAATCGAGACTGGGAATTCGTCAGATCGCTTTTCGCAGGTCGTTCTTCTCGCTTCTATCTTATTGTCATTTCCAGCGCGATTCTTGGCAGTGAAGCTGCCGGCGATTAATACGACAACTGTTTCTCTCGCCTCGAGCGATCGAGGTGACGATGAAAATGCAGGGACGAGACGATAAATTCCTAGCAATTTTATTCGATTCAGTCGTTCCATTTGTCCGGCAATGCCTCCGTCGGACGCGTAAAAATCTTTTCGCAGATACGACAGATTTCCGGAGGAGATCCGCGAAGCCGTTCCCATCTTTTCTTCGCGTCGGAGCGCGCCAATTACCGCAGCCGGCCGATTACCTCGTTAGTTATTCCAATTAAACAACGACTTAAACTCTGAGCCCGAACGCTCCTTCACGCTCCGGCCGCCGCGCTGCCGTGCATTATCCAATTAGCCGTGCGAATATATTAGCATCGACAAATTGATAAAACAAGTCATTATCCGAACTTAATATAAACGTATGTCCGCTTATCTCTCCCGCCGCGTAGCCGTGATATATCGCGCCGCGCCATTAATAAAACATAAACGAAAAGATCCCGAGGACGAGATACGCTCTCCTCGGGTGAATTTACTCGCGCCGGTCTCCTTCGTCACCTTCGCCCGCTGTCTATCGGCTGCGCGCGCGCGCGCGCGAACCCGCTCGTTATCTTCATACTCGTGAATTGCGCCGCGTGATACGATAATTTATGACATTCCCATGCTAAGTTATGGACTCGTAATCCGGGGGTTGCCTCTCGCAGGAGCGCGCGCGCGGAGGGGTTGCCCGGTGCCGCAATATCCACGCCCAACGGATCCGTCCCGGACTTTCTTTATGTCATCACCTTCAGCCGGAACATCCAGCGCGCGCGCGCGCGCGAGCGAGCGGATTCCCATCTGACGGCTGTACCACCCACAAACCTACGAGAACCCGTGAGTACATACACACACACACACACACACACACGCGCGCGCGCGCGTGCTCCGGGCGCGGGCCTACGAAACGCGTTTCCGCTGCTCTACGTCCGGCCGACCGGCCGCGTCCCCATCCGCGCAGCAGCCTCTATTTCTGTCCGGGCGGCCGTTTACTATCGGTAATCTGCATAAGCGTTTAACCGAAGCGAGGCTGAATCATGCGCGAGCGCGAGAAGAATAGAAGGGCGTCCGAGGTGTTTGTGCGTGGGGGAGCGAGGGTATGTTCCTGGTCCCTCTCGGCGGCGCGGCGCGGCGGGGAGAAAAAGAAGAGAAGGCAGATCACGAGGAGAAGCGGCGGAGAAGGTGGCGATGGAGGAGGAGGAGGAGGAGGAGGGGTGGTGGAGGGCAAAGAAGACGAAGAAGACGACGACGAAGAAGAGGAGGTGGGACGAGGAAGGCGCGAAGGCGCTCGCCGATGGAGGCGAAAGTTTACGACGCGTCGCCCGGCGGAGTTACCGACGCTACCACGGAGGCTCTGCGCTCTCCTCCTCGGAGTCGGTTTCCTCACCTCCCCCTCCCACTGCCACGCCGCCACTCTCGTCGGATACACCTACGTAACAACACTTGGTACACGGTCTCGCGCTCTCCGGCGTATCCCGGTTACGCCGCGCCGCGCACCGCGCACTGTCCGCCGTAACAATGTGACGCGGGCTCCCTGGTAGCGCATCATTGCTCAAGCTCATCGTTCATTTCTCCGCTCTGTACGCGCGGGAATATAGATTTATGGATCCGCGGGTCTCCGCCGACGGGGAGGAGGGCGAGAGCTCTCTCGCCGGTGGCTAATGGCTGTGAGAACAATCGGCACGGCGGGGCTGCGGTCGGCGGCGGAACGACCAGTTGCTATCCCGCGATGATTCCGTATCAATGACGGCGCGTCGTTTCAGACGTCTTCGCGGGTAAATTCGCGAGTCGTGGCGCGATGAACACCCGGCAGAAAATTCCGCGGGGGAAGAGAAAATACCGCGTCGGGGATGATTGAGAGACGCCAATTGAGAGACTTACGTCACTTCAAAATTAAATTGTCTTCCAGGGGACTTGAAAGGTAATTCCATTGCCTCAAGTGACGTGAATATGTGATACGTAAGCGCAGTGCAAAATTAAATTACTTCTCGGCAGATTTCTTCACGGAAATGATTTAATTTTATGACGCTTGTCACGCGGAATCTCGAGTTTTATTTTTCCGGCGATATATTCACACACGCTTATATTAAGCCCGGAGAGGCTAGGGTCGATTGTTACAACTTCTTGGTAAGTTGACTGATAGTTCAATCATCTATGTGTCTTTCGATTTTTCCTTCAATTCAGACAAAGACAGGCATATGATTTAACTAACAGTTAACTTACCAAGGAATTGGAACAACCCGCCCTTAATCGTCCGACAAGAAATACCGTGAAAGTAAAAACAACGGTGACACCTAGGGACTTTGGCGAGTCCTTTGGAGAAGATCCGATCGCTGAGAGAGAATCCCCGGTCGCCGTTACCCTCTCCGTCACTTTCCCTCGAGAAAGCGGAGCGGCCGGGCGCTGTTGCGGCGACAAGCGGCGCAAAAGAAGCGGAGGAGAAGGAGAGTTTGCAAACGAAGGGAAGCAAGCGCGGTAGGAAGGGCACATGCGGGCGAGCCGAGCATAAACTGGCCGACTAACAACCCACACGTACTCTCGAGCGCGAAAGGAGCCGGGGACGACGACGGGTAGAGACGGACGAACGGACGAACGGACGAACGGACGGACGGACGGACGGACGGACGGACGGACGGACGGACGAGCGAGCGGATGGACAGACGGGGGCGCACAGACACCATTAAGCCGCGATGCTCGTCGGCTTAGGCCACTCTCTAGCGCTTGCTCGCGCTCGCGCGATCATACGTAAGAGCGACGGAAGGAAGGGCGACGCGAGCGAAGAGCCGTGAGGAAGAGCGAGAGACGGAGAGAGAAAGAGTCGGAGGGGAAGGGGGCTCGAGAGGCTGAGGCAGAGGGCTGTAAATTATAACTCCACCGCGAGGAGTCGAACCTCGAGACTAACCTCAGCCAGACTCGTAAAAATATCTCTCTTTCCTTCTTCCCTTTCTCTCTCTCTCTCTCTCTCTCTCTCTTCCTCTCTACCTTATCCATCTCTCTCTGTCTCCCTCCTCCCGGAGTAGTCGAGACTCGAGCAGAACTCATGACTCCCGACACGACCGGGACGGTACCGCGAGCATTCTCGTGGTCTCTCTTTGAGAGAGAGAGAGAGAGAGAGAGAGAGAGAGAGAGAGAGAGAGAGAGAGAGAGAGAGAGAGAGAGAGCGGGGAGGGGAGGAGAGACCATTACTAGTGCTCGTCGCAGACAGCGTCGTGACGCTCCGCTTCGGGTTGGCGCGCGTGCGACTCGCGAGTGAACGAACTCGGGTGCGCAAACAGCACCCCAGGTGTGTTCCCTCTTCGTTTTTCAGTGCTCGTGTTCGCGCCTCGATTTTCGGCGGCGATACGAATCGTTATCCGACTCTCGAGGAGGGTCTTCCGTTTCTTTCGCGAGTTATCAGTTAGGAACTACGGCTCTTAATCACGAGCGTGTGTGTCTCGAGAACTCCATTCTCTCTCTCTTTCTCTCTCCCTCTCTTTCTCTCGCAGGATCCTCCGCTTTGAAACGCTCCGAAGGGCCCTCGCTGAAGTCTCGCGAGGTCCTTGCTCTCTGGATAGGCAGTTTTTACTGGCGCGTAAATCAAAGTTGCTCCCACCGTCTCTCTCTCTCTCTCTCTCTCTCTCTCTCTCTCCCCTCCCGCCCCTGTTGGACTCCTCCGCCGCCCCTCCGCCTCGCCGTCGCCGTTGGAGCCCGGTCTAAGTAATAATTTCGTATTAAACGTTCGGGGTAATGTAATAAAGTCGTTCGGGGGATAAATTTAGTGCGGCCCGCGTGACGGCGGCTATACGGCAGCAGTGACGGTGGCGGCGGCGGCGCGGCGGGGCTACGACGGCGACGGCGGCGGCGGCGGCGGCGGCGGCGGCGAAGGTGTTGGTCGCACGAAGGTACCGGCGGCGGTCGTTGTGTGTGGACCGGGTCAGCCGGACGGGTACCGTTGTGCCGCGGGCCATGTAGGTAGGTGTTGGACACCCAGCGGGGTTTACCAGGAGTGGGCGGCCCGTTGCATACGCCGCGCAGCAGAAGGGCCTTGACAGAGAACGACGTAAGGGAGGTACGGCGCGCGAGAGAAAGAGGATCGACTCGAGCGGTCCCGGCTCGAGTGGCTGTGTTATAGTACCACGAGAGAGAGAGAGAGAAGAGAGAGAGGAGAAGAGAGAGAGAGAGAGAGAGAGAGAGAGAGAGAGAGAGAAAGAGAGGAGGGGGGGAGGGAAAGAGAGAGAAAGAGAGCTTGGTATCTGTATTTGTAGATACCAAAGTACCCAACAGGGAGTGCGAGGGCGCGGAACAAGGAGCGGGAGCGAGAAAGAGAGAGAGAGAGAGAGAGAGAGAGAAAGAGAGCCAGAGAGAAAGAGAGACACCCGCCGCGGAAGAGAGGGACAGGGAGAAGGAAAAAGTCCGGCCGAAGAGCAGAGGCTCTCGAGGGCTCCCTTTACTCCCCCTCCCGCCTGCCGCCCCCGCCCTCCTTCCCCGTGCCTCTGACACCCACACACAACGACGACCCCGTGCTGCAGGCGGCATAACAATAATAAACTCTATCCTTCCATGTGTTACCGCGCGGGATTCCTTCTCGCGGTATAACCGCGCCCTCTCTCTCCTTCGAGGAAGTCGCGCACCACCGTATTGCCACCACCTTCCATCCGAGGTGTCTTCGAGGAGGCTCGGCACCGCGCGCCCAGCTCCTTCTCGCAGCGACAGCGAGAACGTGAAAGAGAGAGAAAGAGAGAGAGAGAGAGAGAGAGAGAGAGAGAGAGAGAGAGAGAGAGAGAGGAAGGCAGAGAGGGAGGGAGGGAGGAAAACGCGCGCGCGATTCTCCCTTAATCGAGTTACCTCCCGCGCGAAGGAATACCGGCTTATGACCGGATGCACTCTCGATTCAGACATCGCGCCGTTTCTCGCGATACGCCCTGCGATAAAACCCCGACCTCGGTGTCCCTGAAGCGAGCGTCCCCCGCGAGCGAGCCCCCCTCTCCCTCTCTCTCTCTCTCTCTCTCTCTCTCTCTCTCTCTCTCCTGCCGCTCAGGACGCTTCCCTCGTCGTTTCGTCACACCTTCGCACTTCCTTCTTTCTCTCTCGCGATCTCTTTCCCTCTGTTTCTTTCTGTCTCCCTCCTCCTTCCTTCCGCCGCCTGCCGAACGGATTCGGTAACGCGCTCGTAATTTACGCGATAAACGCGGCGACGTGAAATCACGGCCGAGATTTAGCATGGGCCGGGGTGGGCACGGGTCGCGGGTGTTACGCGCCAGACAATGTTCGCGTTACGACTCTCGAGGCGCGCGAGTCTCGTTTTATCGCTCCTCCGTCTCGCGGAATGTTATTGCGCTAAGGACGAAGCGTATGAAGCACCGCCGGCCCGCGCGCTCGAGTACGCGCGGCGTCGGACAGCCGCGACCGACGACTTTGGTTTTACGCTCCGGCCCGATCATGATGGCGATTCGATGAGTATCGCGCTCGAAAAAGAAGCTGCCGACTACTCCGTTCTTTCTCTCTCTCTCTCTCTCTCTCTCTCTCTCTCTCTCTCTCTCTCTCTCTCTCTCTCTCTCTCTCTCTCTCTCTCTTACTCTCCTTGTCTCTCTTTCTCTCTGTCTCTCCTTTTCTCTCTCTTTCTCTCTGTCTCTCGATGAGTTTTAAGTAGATCGAACCCGGCGGACACACATCTTAGCGAGAGAACTAGGTAGCCCGAAGTTTTTACATCGCTCTCAGCCCCTGAGACCCCTCTCCCCTCCCCCACCTCCCCCGAGCAAGCTCTCGGCGTGTCCCTCTCGCGCTGGTGGAGCGCACCGCGGAGCGGTGCCGCCAAGCGGCGAGAATCCGAGGACCCGTTGGAGGAGATACAAGGGCTGCCGAGAAGGGAGAAAGAAGGCCGAGAACGAGAACAAGAGAGGTGAAGAGCGAGTGAGAGAGGGAGACGGGGCGAGAGCGAGAGGCAGGAAAAAAGGTCGAGCGGCAATAAAGCGAGAGGGGGGATATAGGCGATCCGAGGATTCACCAGGGAGCCCAGACAGCTTGGAGTCTGTTTCACGGCGCGCTCATACACGACTGGCGGACGAATCTCTCTCTCTCTCTCTCTCTCTCTCTCTCGCTTCTCTCTTCTCGCTTCTCCTCCGAGCGTTAATTCATTTCCATCGAGCGAGCAGGCTCTCTCTCTCGGAGCGGGAGATATTACATTCGCGATGGTATTTCCTTTTTTTTTCCTTTTTCCCAGCGCACGCGAGAGAAACACCGCGCCACGCGGTCGTCCGTCGTCGATCCTCGACGACGACCCGATCTCGCCTGTTGACCCAATGAACTCGTGATGACGCGTCGAGCGTGGCGGGTCAGATCCTGTTGGTTTTACCGCTTGCTCGGGTATAATCGTTTCCCAACGATGCAGAGCGATCCCCGCGGGGCACGACATGAGAAATCTAAATTCGTCGGTCGCGCGAACGCTGCGCGGCAGCACGTGATGACGATGTCTCAGGACACCGCACGAGTCCTGGTGACTCGAGCGGGCTGCTGAGATTCCTCCGATCGAGAGGTGCACGTGTTTCTCTTGGGCCGCCACTCTTGGTCCGACGCATAATTCTCACATGATGCGAACTACGGCCGCAGTCCGTGGCGTCTCGAAGGGGAGAGAACAACGCGCGCGCGCGCGAGGCTCAACCGCCTTCGGAATGCCTAGGATGTGTCGGGACCCGCGCGCACACCGGTGCCCGCTGGCAATGAGAAGCGGGCTACGAGGCAGAGAACTCGGCGCTTCTCTCTCTTTCTCTCTCTTTCTCTCTCCCGAAGTCCCCCCCCCTCTCTCTTTCTCTCTCTCATTCTCACTCTCTCGCTCTCCTTCACACTCTCACTCTGCCGCTGCGCGTCTTCACCCGCTCCGCGCGCGCGCGCGCGCGCGGTCCTTCTTCTTTTTCCCCTCTTTCTTTCCTTTTTTCTCCTCTTCTTTTCTTCCGGAACGAACGAGGTGTCGGAGGGCCCGCGTTTATACCCGAACCGATACGCGCCGGTACTTGTTGTATTTATTTTAACGCGCATGCACGCCTACGTCTATATGCATTTAAAATATAGCACAGTTGGGCCCTAGTTTATGAAGGGTCAGGTCATGGAGCGCGGTCAGCATTGCGTGGCGAGGGGACACGGGTGGCGAGGGGGGAGGCGGGAGGATGAGAAGCACGGAGAAAGGAGGGAGAAAGAGGGGGCAAGAAGAAAGACGGAAAGAGTATGAGAGAGGTAGAGAGAGAGAGAGAGAGAGAGAGAGAGAGAGAGAGAGAGAGAGAGAGAGAGAGAGAGAGAGAGAGAGAAAGGGGAGAGAGCGAGAGGGAGAAAGAAAGAAAGAGAAGACCTGGGAGGAGGAGAGGGTAAGAGGAAGGAAGAAAGAAAGAAAGAGAGAAGTTGGACGCGGAATGGTAGAGGAGAGCAACACACCCGGGTATACCCAGGACCATAGAATCATCGAAGCGTTGGGCCCCGGGGCCCTGTTTAACAAGAGTCAGTTAATGCGAGTCATAGATCATCTCGGTATGTACTAAACGCTCGAAATATAAATAAGTATAAACACCGCGTAAATCAGTGCCTGTGCGCGCGATCGCGGCCGGATCAGCTCGCGCGCGCGCGCCTTCCTCTCCGGCCGAATTCCCGGCGAAAGACAGCGGACAGCAGACGACGATGACGACGACGACGAGGACGATTAACCGCAGTAATCGCGCGAGTGATATTGCTGGTTCCGTCTCCGCGAGCGTCTCGTCCCGCCGCCGCTGCGCCGCGCCGCGAGCGAATGCTCGAAAGTGCATCGCGGGGGATAGCGCGCCAATCGCGGCTCCTCATCTCGCGTCCCTGACCTCGCCTCACCGCTCAGCGCGAGCTCTCGGATATAATTCCGCAGAAAAACAATGAACTCGCCGAGCCAATCAGATCGACCCTGAATTGCCCTGCGTTCGGCGCGGCCGAGTTATGCGCCGCGCTTCTCGCCGCGCTTCTGCGAGAGAGAGAGAGAGAGAGAGAGAGAGAGAGAGAGAGAGAGACGCGCGAGGAAACGCGCGGTTGTCAGCGATCGCTGTGTGTCGGTCGGTTCCACGCCGGCTTTCCCGCCGACGGTCAATTCGTCGCTCGCGATTCGTTCCCGCGATACGTATATTTGGCTTTTATTGCCGCTCCTCCGGCAACGGTAAAAAGCTGACCTTGTTCTCTCTCTCTCTCTCTCTCTCTCCCTCTCGGTGCTCTCGCGCAGGCAGCCGCAGAAAATAATGGTCCCTTCGTGCGTTGACAGCAAATTAACAGGTTCCTGATAGCGAGCGTCGTGGCGCAAAACAAGGCGGATTAAAATTCGCGGGCAAGAACTTCACCCTCGTTCGTTGCCTACCATTACGTCGTCGTTTTTGCAAACCGGTTTTAGCGAGCGTGGACTGCGCGATTTTTGTGCTCGCACTTTAACAAAATATCGAGGCGCGAATCGATTTCGCACGTCCCTCTCGGCTGAGATACCGTCGCCAAAATTCGAGAAGTAGTCGAGAGAGAGAGAGAGAGAGAGAGAGAGAGAGAGAGAGAGAGAGAGAGAGAAAGAGAGAGAGAGAGGAGGAGAGTGAGAGGTGCAGAAAATAACCGAGAGAACAGCGAGAGAGAGAGAGAGAGATAGAAAGAGACGGGGAGCGGCAAAGAAAGAGAAAGAGAGAAAGAGGTAGGGGGGAGAAGAAGAAAAAGAACGCGAAGGAGGGTGTAATGGTTTACATCCGGCGGCATTATCAATTTTGCTCGCATTATCTCTTCTTTTTTTCGTTATCCAGTTCCTCCTGCAACTCTCCCCACTTTGCCCCTTTCTCTCTCTCTCTTACTATCTCTCTGTCTTACTATCTCGCTCGTTCCCTCTCTTTCCCTCCCTTTCTCTCGTTTCTTTTTTCGAAGCGAAACATTACGTTTTGCTTCCTGCACCAGCCCGGAGCACAGATGGTGCCGCATTAAACATTCCCGTAGACTCGCTAGTCATTTGTCATCTCGCTAAAATTGGGATCCAATTTACCTCGAGTCTGCGCGCGCGCGCGCGCGCGAGCGAGCGAGCGAGCGAGTGAGCGCGCAACCCCCCAAAGACAATCCGCGGATGATCATTAAACTCCCCTTGATCACTGGCGGTGCGGCAGCCTGTGTTACTCCGCGAATAATAGTGTCGTCGCCGTTACGAAGTGTCATTACGTGTTAAGGCGCGAGGAACATTTACTGGTGAAAAATGGGGAAGCGAATAAAATCCTCCCCCCTCCTCTCTCTCTCTCTCTCTCTCTCTCTCTCTCTGTCACATTCTTCCTTACTACGGACAAATCACCGCGTCCGAGCAAGTCGCGCGTTATCGCTGGAAAGAAATCCCACGCTCACAACGGCTCATCGATCCGAAAATCACCGCGAATTGGCTCGCTCCTGCGCTTTGGGAAAGCAAAGCTGACCCCAGTCCTGACCTGGCTCATCTCGAGAACGATGCAGGAGCACCACGGTCGGGAGACAAGGGGACCACTGGGTCTGGGTTTCTGGGCGCTCTCCTGTCTCTTGTTCTCTCTTTATCTTTCTTTCGTTCCTTCTCTCCTTGTTCCCCTGTGTCCCTCTCTCCTTCTCTCTCTCTTTCGCTGGATTCCAAGGAGCTGGCTCTCGTAATGCGATATAAATGGAGGCAGGACCGGCAGGCCGAATGAAAAGCCAACGGGCAGGCTCGGGTGGAGGAGATACATCAAGATCGGGCTGACGGTTGACTCCGCGCCCGACGGGGGGGCCGGTAAAAACTGGATCCCTCCCGCCACTTTCGGGGTTCGCTCCTTTCGAGCTCCTTCCACCCTACGCCGAGCATAATAAGGACAAACCTTTAATCTCGGACTCAATTATAATTTCCTCCCGCTCGCTAGATGACACGAAAGAGAGAGAGAGAGAGAGAGAGAGAGAGAGAGAGAGAGAGAGAGAGAGAGAGAGAGAGAGAGAGAGAGAGAGAGAGAGAGAGAGAGAGAGAGAGAAGGCTCCTCTCCGACTGGCTGGCCCGACCAGTCGGAATTCCGAATCGAGAAGCGGACCTCCGCGTCTCGCGACCATGACCATGGCCGTTAACCAGGTAACGACGAGGTTGCTTATCGCGGCATGATACCACAGACCACGTAGGATCCTGATAACGCACGGTTCGAACACTCCTCTTGCAATCCGACTGCTCGCTCGCTCGCCCGTTCGCCCGCTCGCTCACTCGCACGGTTTTGTCGTCCGATTCGTGCCCCAACTTTTCATCAACGACAATCACGGTGCCCCGGTTGAGAAGGTCGTTCCTTCCAGCAGGGGAGTTGAGCTCCTGCGGGGAAAATAGGCTCGCGCATCGCGTCGAATTGGGCGTGTCGTCGTCGATTTCCGGCGATAATCAATGCGCATAATCAGACGGACGGATCCAGCCCGGCTCTCTCTCTCTCTCTCTCTCTCTCTCTCTCTCTCTCTCTCTCTCTCTCTCGTCCCCTGCTCCTCTTCTTTCCGCTCGCCGTGCTGCCACGCTGAAAAACCTGCAGCGTGCGCGGCGATTCGACACCCGCGCGCGAGCGCATTAAGAGAAGACCGCGTCGAAGAACACGAGATCCCCCGAGCGAACGAGAGCCGTCGCGTCTCTTTTCCGTTCCGTTCGCCCTTGTCCGGAGGCACCCCGGGTAATCTTAGGAATCGGGAGGGCTCTTTGTGCCGCGTTTCGGGCGAGAAAACGCTTTGTCATCCACGCTTCCGTCGTATGTGTCGGGGGTGTGCGTTTCTCTCTCTTGAGAGAGCGGCCTCGCTGCTGCATTATGCCCGCCGCGTGATCTCGCGAGACACTGCCGCCCGACCAGGTGTTCTAGGATCCAAATTGTTACAGCATCCAGAAATCCCCCGGTTTCTCTCTCTTTCTCTCTCTCTCTCTCTCTCTCCCCGGGACTCCCCGCTCGCGAACAATGGCCGCCCCACTACGCGCGCGGCGCTTTCAACGGCCGCCGCCTCGCTGTCTCTAAACGAAGGTACTTTGTCGCCGACGGCACAACCACGGGGGAACGAAGATCGTAATCTAGTTTGCGGGACTGTCTTCGGGAGGGAGAGAGAGAGAGAGAGAGACTGTTTTGTGCTTAATAAAGTAGCGAGAGAGGAGCGTTATTCGGGAACGGTCGTTCGCTTCTTTCGAAATCCGCGCGCATACCGGAGAGGCTGCTTATTTCGTCTCTTTCTTTCCCTACTCCGTCCCCCGCCCCCCCCCCTCCGCCCCCGGACCACCGCCGCCGTCTATCTGTCCATCTATCTGGCCGCTTGTTACAAGCCCCCGCAACAATATCGCGAACGGTAACATTTTCTAAATGTTCGTGACCCCGCGCGCAGGATCATCCCGGCATTAACATCGAACATTGTTGAGGTAATTGCGGCGGAAAATTACGGGTAGTCGTAATTACCCGCCGTGAATGCTTACTTAGCATTGCCGACGTAATCTGATCAGCCCATCAACGTGAAGACGGGCGCTGATTATACATTTGTGCGAGAGAGATTGCGATCTGCGCATAGAGACGAGAGCTAATGCCCCACGCGTCGGCCGGTCGATCGTTCTCTCTCTCTCTCTCTCTCTCTCTCTCTCTCTGTTAAAATTGTTTAATTATAATGGAGCGACGCGTCCTCTCTCCACCTTCTCGTCCCGGGCTGGCCGTGTTCCGCAGCTGGTACCGCGCGATTCCCACGGGCTTCGATATAAACACGAGGTGCAGGCAATACCTTCGGTTTCCTATCGACGTATTACTTCCTACATGGCTGGGCGCGCTTGGAAACACCAGCGCGCTGAGCGCGGGAGGGAGAAAGAGAGAGAGAAAGAGAGAGAGAGAGAGAGAGAGAGAGAGAGAGAGAGAGATGGCTATCCGACACCTTCGTGGGTTACCGCTCCGCGTCGCTGTTTTCCTTTCATCTGTGTGCATGAGCTTCCCAATCGCATCGATAATGCATCAACCGTTAGTGGTTAGGTTGTCGAGTGGCGTACGAACTAATCAAATTCTTCGTACTCTGCGTCCGCCGGACGGCTCTGATTGTACTGCTCTCTCGCTCAGGTAGAGGCTGCAGGGTGGGAACAGAAACCGGTACGCGTGATAATTTCGACGAGACCGTCGTTTGTCGCGAATGAAGCGATTTCCCGCGGCGTCGGAATCTCAACTCGCTCGTCCTCTCACTCCAACAACACCGTTCCGCGCTGTCACCCCAAACGTCCACCGTCCCTATTGGATGCATCAATTTTCCACAAACGGACGCCTCTACATTCGCACAGACATGGTTCCACGTGGTTTAGTGACCCTCTCCGCGAAGCGAGGTCCTCTCCGCGGCTCCCTCCGCTCTGCTATGAGACAAAGTCTGCGATGGTACCCACCCCAAACAAGCTTGGTACCTTCCGTTAGTGTGTTTTATCATTTGCATATTGTTGAGCATTGCGGCCGGTTTTGGAGTCGCGAGTATGCAAAATATCACCGTGTCTGGACGCAATGGCGTGCGCAGATCCCATCGGGTACGTTTGGTAATGGTGTCGGGCTCAATCAGTGGTGTGCAATTGGGTCCATACGCAATTGAGACGCGCCCAATTCGAGTCCTCGCGTCGCCGAGAATACTGCGGCCCAGCTCACGTTGGGCATCGTCGTAGGACTAGGGATTTCGAGTTTCCCCACGCTGATACATCAGCCGTAGCGGGTTTGTCAAAGGTCGTTGGGTTGACGAAGCGCGACCAGCAGGCTCATTAATCGTTCGATTATGAGACGGTTTAATCTACGATGATTAATACGCCGCGGAAAAGGGGTTGACGCGCGAGGGTTAAGGGGTTAATGCTCCTCTCGTTGGGTCGATCTTGTTCTCGACCGCCCCTTTCTCCCGGCGGGTCCCGCGATGGAGTCCTTGAGGTTTCTTCGAGCGGTAGGCAAGGAAATGGTGTAAGTGGACAGAAATGTATAGCGCAACGCGGCTTCGTGGCGCGTGAAGAGCGAATCTGTCCCCACCAAGGTGCGGTGCAGGCAGGAAAAGGAGAAGGAGGAAGAGGACGCTGAAGAGAGGAGGAGGAGGAGAAGGAGGTTGCTGGAGGAGGAAGAGGAGGAAGCGGCGCAGGAGGAGGAGGAGGAGGAGGAGGAGGAGGAGGAGGAGGAGGTTGGTGGAGGAAGAAGAGGAGAAGGACGAGGGGCAGTTGGCGGAGGACAGCAACGCCGCCACCGCCACCGCCGCCGCCGCCGCCGCCGCCGCGCCGCCGCCACCGCCGCCACCGCCGCCGTCGTCATCGTCGTCGTCGTCGGCAGCGGCGGCACCGGCGGCACCGGCGGCAGCGGCGGCAGCGGAGAAGGAGAATTGTCGAGGAGGAGAAGGAGTCACGTCGCGGGCACTCTCCGCGTACCGAGACTCCGAGCTCTGTCTCGCGTACGCGAGAACCAATCCCAGTATTTGCGCTTCCTTCCTACCGCGGATGGCGAGTCCACCTCTTTTCAGGGGCGTAGCCGACGGCTCCCCCTTGCACCCCCGACCCTCCGCGATCGCCATCCGTTGCCGCGGATTTTTCGCGCGCGCCGAATTCCGCCCCGAGCGCGATGAGGGGGAGAGAGAGAGAGAGAGAGAAGGAGGAGGAGAAGGGGGGCGGAGAGAGAGAGAGAGAGAGAGAGAGAGAGAGAGAGAGAGAGAGAGGCTGTGTGCATGTGCTCCATCGGCATTCGATCGAAGCCGGTGACTATACGCGCTTATCGCCGGCTAGGTGGCCTAAGTTCGTTCAACTCCGCGGCGACGCGGAAAAGAAGCGGAGTCGCCGGCGCTCGGCCGGAGCGATCAGCTGACGCGGGCGCGTAGATCACGGATTGACGAGCTCGGCGGCGCGGTAATTGGGCGCGAGAGCACGTCCAGATCGTCGCGCTCGATGATCGTCCGCGTCACCCGAGAGAGCTTCCCGAGATCAAGCCTGTGTGACTATTCTTCACGCTCTCGTCAACCGCCTGCCAGAGTGGACTCAGCATATTCAGCTGTGCCCGATCTCTCGTAGGTAGCGCTCGCCGCCATCTAATGACATTAGCGACGTTGCGATGGACGCCTTCCGCCTGCGGCGGCGGCGGCACATCGGAATCCCGAGCCTGTGGCGCGCGGGAAAAGTTGCGCAGCTTTTGAAATAATATTTTATTTGTCCGAGAAGAACACACGCAAGCACGCACGCACACACACACATGCGCACAAGGTGGGACCGCGGCGGTTTATCCCGCGGTGTATGCGTGCGCGTGTGTGTGCGTGCGTCGATAATCGCACATAAAACGCTACAAACGGACGGTGAGACGAACGGACGGACAAAGCTGTAGGGCCCCAAAGTATTCAAGACGGGTGACGCCGGCAGATTTACGGGCGGCTCGCCACGCAGACGAGTGTCTCTTTGCGGATTCTTGGGCTTCCACCGATATTATTAGTGATCGCGTTCTCTTTTTGATCGTGTCTAGAAGGGGAGCTCTCTCTTCTTCGAGCGCGTAGCTGCCTCCTCTTTTTCTCTCCCCTTTTCCCCTTTTCTTTCCTTTTCGGAGCCGCGCGTATAATGTCGTCGATATAGGCGATGCTTGCTCGGAATCCCTCGAAAACCTTCTTCTTCCCTTGTTAGGTCCAACTATGTTTGAACGCGAGTGTAGTACTCGGCCATGTCGAGGGGCGGGAGGGCGGCGGGGGGAGGGCAGGGGGACAAGAACTTGCTTTCCTTTATGCTCGACTCGTTTTTAATCCGCTCTGCTGCGCGGCAAAAAACGCTCGCAAATATATATGCGAGCCCGATCTCCCGTCATCGTGGCCGCGCGCGCGCGCGCTCGTCTTTAATTTAAACGACCATGGGTGGATTTTTCAGTAAGAAAGCGGGCCCCGCGCGGACCCCCCGAGCGCGATCAATGATTTGTGCGTATCGCCGGCACGATATTCGTTGCTGTTGCTCGCATTGTCCGCGCGTCGCCCTCTAGCCGCGCCGCGGAGACGGAAGATCCATCTTTTACGAACTAGTCCAGCGTGAAGCGGAATCTCCTTTACCTGCTACCGTGCCATTCATCATTTAGTGCTCGCAATGCCAGAAACGCATAATTACGGGTAATTACCTCGGTAGTATGTACCGGAATAATTGTAGTCTCGCGGGCCACTGTTCGCCATCAGCACTCGCTCGATTACCGCCTTCGTACGTCCAGGACCGTGTAGCGTGGACGAGAAACCGCGGAGCTCCAGGCGCTCCTCAAGTATATCTCAATAGCCGCGGTTTCTATCTCCGTACATTTTATACACAACTCTAACAGGTCTCTCTTTCTCTCTCTCTCTCTCTCTCTCTCTCTCTCTCTCTCTCTCTCTCATGCGCGCGCGCGCGATATTTATTTTGCCTATCGGCTGCGTCCTGCTTTATTGCCAGGAAATACCTCGCGCTCTCGCAAAAGCTGTCCGTTTTGCCGTCGTGGACGGCGGAAAATCGAACTGTACTTTTCGACCGATCCAAATATTCGATATTCCGGCGGGACGTCCCAATTTGTGATGATCGCACGCGTTTTCCTCGATAAATCAACTAATACGGGCTCAAACACGTCCGAAATGTATATATTCCCTAAATTGTACTTGTTATCGGTTATAACGAGTTGCTACAATTAACAACACTAAATTCTGCTTATATTGTCGCGGTTGCAAGAAATTTCGAGTTGAAATTAAAAGTCGTCGACACGTCTTAGAAGTTGCTGCTTAAAATCAGACATTTACTTGTCAGACTTGTGCAGTTATTTTTTCACTCGGTCAAGAGTGAACTCTGTCGTCTCGCGTTAAATATCATACTTCAGTTATCTGACGAGGAAAAGTGACAGATAAAAATCTCTCCGAAAATTTAAGAAACGTAACGCAATGTTGAGACGCCGAATGTCCGAGCTGCCAACGAAATCGACTTCTTAAGTCAAGAGACACGTCGTTAATTTATCGATTGTCCTGTTGTTATACGATGAGGCTACTCGGTCACACTAATTTCAGACATTCACCGTGATTACGACGTGGAGCTTCGCCGATACTTTTCTTCCTCGATTGTTTCGTCACGATTATCTCCCGGCTGCGGAGATCGCGCGAAGATGAGCCGGGACCAACGTACGCTCCACGTTCGAATTCACACGGTGGTTCGCGCGAGTCTCGCGTGCCCCGCGGAATCTTATTGGCTATTCAGGCCGTGATACCTTAACTGCTCATGGTTTCGATGTCTACGAGCCGTAAAGCGTAGTGTACGGAGAGCGCGAGCGAGGCCGAGGGAGGGGGCAAGAGAGGTAGAGTGAGAGCGAGGGAAGAGAAAGAGGGAGGAAGAAAGAGGAGGAGTGAGAGAGAGAGAGAGAAAGAGAGAGAGGGTAGGAGGGGGAGAGCGTGGCGCGCACACATCCGCCGCCGAGTTATCGGTGCCTATCGTGTCCCTTACGGTGGGGTATTATCGAGATTACAGGCAAGGGCAGGCCCCTGTGCGGCCCGATGAAAGAAAAATGCCGAGGATAAGGCGAGAGGGTATGAAAATGGCCGAATAAATGACTCCCTCTCTCTCTCTCTCTCTCTCTTTCTCTCTCCCCCTCTCCCTCGATCTACCTCGGTCTCTCCGCCAGGCCTCTCCCAGTCTGTTCCCACTGTAAATCTCATTAAACATCTCCACCATCCGTCCGTCTTGGTTTTCATTATTTACGGTGCAATCCCTTCGCGTTTGGCTGAGCTCATTAGGAGAAAGAAGAGGAAAAGAGAGATGGGAGAGATGAGCTTTCCCGCCCGCGCGATCCGAATCGAGAGGAGAGAAAGAGTTCCCGCGCGCGCGCGGCGGTAGGAACAAACGGCGACGGCGCGATACTCGCTGCCGGCGAGCGAAATCATCGTCGCGGAAATTCGAATCTCCATGTTTGGCGGCTTTCTGACGTAATTCCGCGCGACGTAATTATTCTGATCGCGAGTCCTTACGCGCGCGCGCACGCCCGCGTGATTGCGGGCTTACGCCGGTATCAGCGGCGCACGCTCGCGTTCTCGCGCTCGCGCTCTCGCCGGATCCGCCTGGGCGTGGAGAATTGGACTTGGCTCTCGACGTTTCTGCAAATTGCACTTTGAATGCTCTAGTTATACGTTAGGCGCGCTCTTGGGGGGACGCGTGAGTATGCGAGAGACCGCGGCAACCGCGAGGATATATCTGCCTTCGTATGGAACGCCTCTCTCTTTCTCTCCGTTTCTGTCTCTCTTCCTCCCTCTCTCTCTCTCTCTCTCTCTCTCTCTCTCTCTCTCTCTCTCTCTCTCTTTCTGATAATGTTAATAATTTACGGCCGGCGCGCCGCCTCGGCCTAATGAAACGAGTCGCGGCTGCTCGTTAATCCCGAGCGATAAAGTATCGGAATTAGTGACATTAGGCGATTATGCACACCTAGTCTCTCATACGGCGCATTTTCTCTCTCTCTCTCTCTCTCTCTCTCTCTCTTCCTCCCGTGTCGAATGACGACGAAGCTAAAATAATCCTCGCGGTGATTTTCACGAGGTGGCCGGTGCAAATTTGCCATTAGGAAATGATAGGGAGCGGGACTCTTTAGATAAGCCTCGGCAAATGTAAGCCATAGCGCTACTACGGTACAGTTTCGCTCAAAGAGAGGAGAGCAGAATCGCGTTTGAAAAGATCGGGCTGAAACGCCACGAGCCTACTCGCGGATAGGGAAAACCGCAGAGAGAGAGAGAGAGAGAGAGAAGGGGGGAGAAAAAGAGAAGGAGGAAGGGTGGGAAAGAGTCGAAGGGTGGATATTTCGGAAATCAGCGCAAAGGATTGATACGAGACTGTTTTCACGAGCCCTTCTCCGCCCCCTCCCCCTCCCCCCGCACATTCATACGGGAGACGCGAGGGACGCGCGTAGATAGGTATCTCCGGGTTATTAATGTGCGTCTGCAGGCCGCTTCACCCCGATTTCAGCGAAGAAGACTCGTCGGGATCCACCGGAAGATGCTGAAGTTACGCGAAAAACATCCCGACGACGGTTCTCATGTCCTCGCGAGCTTCAGACACGTTCATCAAGTCGAGTCGGCTCTCAGCCAAGGTCGTCGGGCGCGTTGAGACTTCAGCTGGACAGCCCGTCAACGTCCAGCTGTTCAGCCGATATATATATATATTGAGGGGCCTAGATTATTAAATATACTTTCACAAGCCACGTTCTCAATTTTCCCCTCTTGGAGATCTGCCGAGATCTCGAAATTAGTTTCTAACAAGCAGCTCCGGCCGGCGGCTTCTCGTTCTCGTGGCGATGCGTCTCGCGAGGACGCGAAGAAGGAGCGGCAAATCGGAGTCGGCGATCCGAAAGCGATCGATCGTTAAAGCACGGTTATTAATGCGGCCCCTTAAATACAGCTTCGAGCGTCGAGCCGGATAAGTCTAATAACAGTCTTCCGACTTGAGGAAAGTGTCACGGGCTTGCCATGCTAATTTGCCAAGCTCAAGCGAGTCCGCCGGTCTCGCCGTCGCTCTGTTTATTTGCCGAGCGACACGCGACGAGAGGCCGCGCCGCCTCGTCTCCTCCGAAAAGTTCCTGCCGTTCCTCTCAACTGCCGTTCGTCGCGGTTGAGTATCGCTGTTGGTAAGAATGAATCCGTATTGATCACACTTGAGAAGCCTCGGTCTCTCTACCGCCCTTGCCGCCCCCGTCTCCACCTTACCCCCAGCGGAGATATGAATTCCTAATATACGAAGCCCTCTCACCCGCCGGCCCCCCCCTCTCTTTTCGCCATGCTCTCGAATCTCCTATCGACGGCGGGAAGCTCGAAAAACTTAGTTACGTCTGGCGTCTCTGGCCGCGATCCAACGGCAATCACAGCCATCTTTAATTCCTTTCTTCTGTCTAGCGGATGACTTATGTCCGGCGAAAAAGACTCCTTTTTATGGTCCCGGCGCGAAAGGAAGCGCGCGCGGTCTCGCATACACATTATAATAGTTTACGACACCTGGCTGCAGTCGCGACTAATTGACTGCCCACCGCGCGACGGCGATTGTGCCGCGTGTTTCTTAGAGAAGCGCCGACGGGTCTTCTCGTTCCGCGCGACGAAGTCGGATATTTCGATCCGGGAACACAGAAATAGTCGCTTCGAGACCGACGTGGTCGTCAGCTGACGCGTCGCGCGTCTCTGTCTCTGTCTCTCCCGATTGAACCATCCCGCGTATTCACGATGCCGAGCGCGTCGACTGAATTTTGTGAATTCTCAGGAGAAAAACATTCGATCTTATCTCGGACGTGCTCCTTTTCCTACCCCTCGACGCGGGGGAGGCGTGTCGACCTGTCTCTCTTCTTCCAGGCCGCGCCGTATAATTTTCAGACTCATGTCACAGCGGCGCGCGTCGCAATAACGGCGGCGCTGAATTATCCGAATAATTGCCGAGAGAGAGAGAGAGAGAGAGAGAGAGAGAGAGAGAGAGAGAGGAGAGCGCGCTCGCAGACAACCTGCCGCAGAAACAATAATGCGGCGACCGGATCGTCATTACCAGGCCCCGTGGAGTTATTATAAGCGAGTTAGGACGACAGCACGGCGGATCGTTAGGTTCACCTCGGTCGTGCCGAGAAGAGGAGAGGAGAGACGGCGGACGGGAAAACAGTTGAAAATTGTCGTAGGCGAGAGGCGGAGGCTCGCACTTGTCGCCGGCCGCTGACGAGCCAGGCAAACAGGCGGGCAGGAAAGAGAGAGAGAGAGAGAGAGAGAGAGAGAGAGAGAGAGAGAGTGAGAGAGAGAGAGAGAGGGGGGGGGAGAGAGAGAGAAAACAGTTATTCGTGCGTCAACTTGGAGGAACGAGCGAAGCCACGCGTATCCGTAAACGCACATGAATCGTAACGGAACGACACTCCGTCCGCAGGAGGAGCGAGGCTGCTCCTTATCGCGCACTTTCCTTCTCGGAAACGCGGATCGGCCGTCCGCGTTCACGGCTATCAAGACGCCGTGCTCTCTGATTATGTAAGGCGCCCGCGACTCGGGCGAGTGAATCGCGCGAGCGCCGGATTATCCTCGCAGGACACCCGGCGGCGGCGGCAGCGGTGGCGGCGATGGTCGGTACCTCACCACGCAGCGTCGTCGAGCGAAACCGATACGTTAAGTGTCGCTGTCAGAAGTGTCGCGATTCCCCCTTTTGCGATCTCCCCCCTCCCTCTCCTCCTGCCCCCGCGAGGAAGAGTGGCAGACGAGAGAGAGAGAGAGAGAGAAAGAGAGAGAGAGAGAGAGAGAGAGAGAGAGAGAGAGAGAGAGAGAGAGAGAGAGAGAGAGAGAGAGAGAGAGAGGGAGGGAGAGAGAGAGAGAGAGAAAAAGGGGAAGCACGGCGGCCGTTGAAATCGGCCGCGAAGTTATTCCGTAATTTCTCGTCGCTCGGTCACGCGGCACCGAGGCCTGCCTGTAACTAACCGTATTTACGGTATAGACAGCTGCGGGCAATGGGCGAACAACTATGTGCCGACGTCACGTACGGGCCGCGACGAGACGAGGCATGACGTTCCTTCCGTGTCTCGTAACTCGGAAATCGCGTTTCGCGCGATCCTCGTCGCGCAGCGGCCGCGCGCGGCTGCGATAATCACGAGCGACGCGTTAAAGCGCCCGAGAGAGAGAGAGAGAGAGAGAGAGAGAGAGAGGGAGATTTGATTGGATTGATTGGTTTGTTATACCGTCCTGGAGCGAATCCACCCAGGACAGAAGGTAGTATTGAATTTTCGCGGCAAACGTCAAGAACGAAGAATGCGCGTTACAAAATGCCTAAATAAACGTGTCTCATTTTTTAAAATATATCCTGTACAGAGGAAGAGAGAGAGGGCGGGGGAGGAACGAAACTATCTTTATCCGCCGAGGCTCTCGTTAGAACTCCTCCCGCCGGATCGTTCCGCGACGACGACGACGACGACGACGACGACGACGACGGCGACGACGACGATGACGGCGCGGCCGAGACCAGCTTCGGTCGTCGTGAATGGTGGCGTGGAATGCGGTAAAGCAAATAGGCTCCTCTCTCGCGGGCGAATAGCTAATTACGCTTCTTGGCATTCCTGTTTCTGGTTAGGCGAACGACGCCGGCCGCGGCTAGGCAGTCGGGCTGTTCTTCGGCGAAAGAGTGAGTGCGGCGGCGCGCCGCGCGAGGAATTACAAGCTAATCCTCGACTCGTAGGAGGACACGAGCGGCCGCGGTCGTCCGACCAAGACGAGGAGGCAGCAGCAGCAGCGAGAGGATGAGGAGGGCTCCACGCAAACCCCCCCGCAGCCCTCTCTTCGTCCTTCCCTCATCCTCCGCTGCTCATCACCTTATCCTCCTCATCGTCTCTCTCGCCTGTCTCGCTTTCTCTCTCTCTCTCTCTCTCTCTCTCTCTCTCTCTCTCGCCGCGCTCTCGTCCTCTCCTCTCGGCCGTAATGGCGTTGTTTAATGTTTAATCATACCCGCCGTGCGCTCGCGGTATAATCAGAGTATAATTCAGACAACAACATCAACCACCGACCACCACCGCCGACAGGTCCGCGCGTCGGTGAGCGCGAGGGTTCGCGAGCTGCGGTCGTCGGCGGCGGCGACAGCGGTACCGAGGGATCGACGCTGTTCTACGTGTGCCTCTTTACCTCCTCGGCCTGCCTGACGTCCCTCTTTCGAATTCGCGACGACTGGCGAGAGCGTGATACCGCGGGTTACGCGTGCACCTCGAACGGGGCGAGGACTTGAATTTTGCTTAACCGAAATAAGCGCGAGCGACACCCGAAGGATAGTGCTTACGTGCGCGCGTAATGATTGCTTCAAGCGATTACTTTGATTCGAGTGCCCGTTGCACCGACTGATAATTAATTTCGACGGTGGATGAAATTCGTATTTTTACACCCTGATTATATGGATATCATGTGACTGGTGATTATTAAAATATTGTGCATTATTCGAATTTAGAATGCACGTTTAATTGTTTTCTATCATTGAAATACACTGTCGACGCAAAGATATAACGATCGTCACTGTTCACTAGAAAATTCCGCGAGGAAAAGAGAAATCTCGTGGCGTATGATTGGCGGCGGATGCTGTATATATTTGTCTCTCGTTTAAAACTACATCAGTCTCTCCCGACTTTAATAAATTCGTCCCTGAAGAAGTTGATGAATTCACACGAGTGACGAGTTTCTTTCGGCCGATATTCAGGTAAACATCGTTATCCCTTACGAAGGGATCAGCCGGCAGGAAGTTTACAAAAGCACCGCGCGTCAGTCTTCTTCAGAAGTGAGAATCAACGCTTCCGGTTCTTCGAAGGCCCAAAGATGCCGATTCGCGTGAACGCGGTGTTAACGCAGCGCGACGCGTCTTTCGACGGGCGAATACGCCGAGATGACGACTAGCTCTACATCAGAGCGAAGTAAAACGGTAGTTGCGCCTCGACTTTGCCAGGCCGAAGTCCGTCGATTACCAAAACCTCCTGTCTGTCGATTCGCGCGGCCATCATAAATTAACTCTTTGTCGCACGTTTCTTTCTAATAAATATAATTTTGTGAAGCTTGTTTGTTACTCGGGGGTCTTTAGGGTCGCTGAATACAAATTCGGTGTGAAAAATACAAAATTCAAAGTTCTTATCGAAAACTCAAAATGCCAGAGCTATGACGGATATATACGGCAAGGTTCGGTTGACACCCCGGTCAGGTTGCGCGGTTCTCAAGCGCAGTCAACTTGTTTCATTTCTATAATTATGTTCGCCATTTGAGATCGGTCATTTTGAATTTTTTTGTATTTTTCGCACCGGATTCATATTCAGCGACTTAAAAAACCCCCGAATAGCAAGTTTCAAGCAAATCCGACTGATTTTGAAAATTCCGTCCACCATATTGAGCCCGCCATTTGAAATTTTGCATTTTTCACACCGGATATTGTATTCAGTGAGCCCAAAAGTCCCCAGATAATGATTTTGAAGTATACGTTATTGCTTAAAATTTCATGTAAACGAATTTATTCTCTAAGAATGACAGTTTTGTGTTCAATATATGCTTATTAATAACAAATTATTTATTTGGAATGACTCTAAAAGTTGATGTATTAGTTAGAAGAATATTTTAGTGGTTCAACAATACCAAATACATCAAAGAAATGTATGAAAAATTTAAATTATTGGCAAAGCAAGCTTGGATGAGATAGGTGGCACTCTGGCCTCTGGGAGGACCGTTATGCAGCAAAGGGTTAAGACGTCACTTCTCGCGGATTCCACCTAGTCCGCTTCGCTAGCGCGCACAACTCTTTGAGGGTCTTTCCAATCTCCCACGTATCGCTCGAAAACGCGAGAAGTACGCAGGCAGCGAGCTGTTAATTCAATTGGCTAATTCAAATTGCGAGGCATCTATTTCATTCCCGCGCTGTCGAAATATATTCCGTCGCATCCTGCCGAGCTGAGTCACCGCCCGCGAGACTCGCGCGCCGTTAAGTTGGGCTTCTTTAACCCTTTCACTGTTAGTGGGAAGTATACTTTCCACCTTTTCTTGATTCAATTTTGCGTTGTAAATCACATAATTTTGAAGAACTAATCGGAGAATTGAGTTTTCCAGACAACTGAATAGTTGTTCAACATACTCCAGTAGGTTTTTATACCCAATTATTCATTTGTGATTATTTATAACAGATCAAAGGTGAAAAAATTTTTTTTGGGAAAAATCGATTCCTCGGAGAGTATTGAATGTAGAGGTCTGAAATTTTCACCAAATATTTTTCTGATGTTGTACAAAAACATATATTTTTTTCAGTATTTATTTGCAGGCTAGATTTTTGCACTTTTTAACTCTATTTTCCTAGTTTTTTCATTCTGTATCTCCATCTTATCCATACTCATCAATATTATTTTACTCAGAAGATTCGTAATCAGCGATTCGAAAAACCCGAATATATCATCAATAATAATCGGAATTTTTATCAATTTCGTACATTATGGTCGCTATATTGAATCTGCCATTTTGAATTTTGCCAATCTGACTTCAGATTCGTAAACATCGACCCGAAAAACTCATACACCATCAATAATAATTGGAATTTTCATTAATTTTGTACATCATGATCGCCATATTGAGTCCGCCATTTTGAATTTTGCAAATCTGACTGTAGATTCGTAAGCAGCGACCCAAAAAAAGGAAGGACTACCAAATATACGTATTTTAATAATTTTCTCAAGAAAAGTTAATTCAGCAGTGAAAGCAGTTAACAGCGCCGTCCTCGTGTAATCGGCTTTCACGTATCGAGGATCGCCACGGTTTCTAGTAATTAGCGATCGACCTTTCTTGCGTGCACGCGCGCGCGCGCGCGCGCGCGGCGCGTAGCGAGCGGCGGCGCGCATCGAGGCACTAAACGACCACCGCGGCCCCCTTTTTCGACCGGTCGGGCCCAAGGCCCGCGGTTATACTCGCCTTGCGCCGAGTCATGCGTGGAACTCCTGGCATCATCGCCATAACTCGTCGCCGGCTCGTGTTACCTTCTCGCTCGGACTTTACGGCACCGTCGTACTTGCCTCGAGTAACAACTCGGTCGTCGCGACGCATCCCTTCCTCTCCCTCTCGCCCTCCACCCTCGCAGACCTCCCGAAATGCGCGCCAACATTGCGCTCGCGTGGTCGAGAAGGAAAAATCGCGAGCGCGACGGGAGGAGTCTACGCGGCCGCGAGGAATCGTCGGATTAAAAGAGCGAGCGAGAGAGGGCGGAGAGGGGAGGGAGGGAAAAAACGAGTCGAGCACGTCGATTGTTCGCGGCTGCGAACCAAAGCGACTTTCATACACCTGCCGCGACACGTCGAACGATAAAACGTGTCCGGACGCTGCGGACACAAGAAAAGTTCTTCGCCGTCCCACCACTCCCCCCCGCTCTCCCTTTCTCTCTTTCTCTTTAATATCGCGCTTAAATTCGCGAAAGCCCAATCTCGAGCGCACGCACATACCCGCGCGCGCGTGCGCGCGCGCACTCGCCCGATCCGTTCAAATATGTCGATGTCATGGTCATTAATTAACGTACAAATTTTACGGCGGAACCCGCGAAATTCGCCGGGCCCTTCGCGAGATTACCAGAGAGACCGACGGGAGTCCCCGTCGCAGACACCGGGAGCGATACTGGGGAGCCGCGCGCGTTCGTTCTTTCCGGTCGTGTCCGAAACGAGGTGATGATATGTGGGCCGAAGGTAGCGCGTCACGAGGATGCTGCCTGCCTGCCTGCCGACGAAGGAAGGAAGGATCGGCGTGGCTGGCTGGCTGGCTGGCTGGCTGGCTAGATGCTTGGGAATAACGTGGCACATTATAGTGAAGCATTAGAGTGGCCGGTAGCCGACCGGTGAGTTTTTTGCCGGATTCCAGTAGCGCCTTCGACAAACACACCGGTGGAGGAGGAGGAGGAGGAGGAGGCGAGAGGGCGGGAGGGAGGGAGGCTCTGCTCCTCTCTCGGTCCACTACTTTTACTAGGTTATCCACGAACGGTTATCTTCTCGTGACTCGTTCCGCTCGTCCGGCCGGCTCTCCTCCTCTCCTCCAGCAACGGCGCAGCGCCCCGTCGCCTTGCCCGGAGCGGAGAGCGGAGGCGGCGGAGGAGAGCCCAAAGAAAGCCCCGGAGGAATTCTACCGCCTCGTTGCCGCCCGTCCGCGGAGAAAGTGAAGCCGCCGCCGCCGCTGACGCTGGAGTCAGCCTCATCCGCGTATCGAGAGCGAATCGATACCTCGCTCACGGCCTTCGAGCGAGCGGGCGATTCGCGTGCTCACGCGCGCGAAAAGCTGCGGGTCCTCGGCCAAGACCGCGTTCCTCCTGCGCGCGCGCGCGCGCGCGCGTATGTGTGTTCCTCTTCTTCCTCCTGCTGTCGAGGAGGAGAGGGAGCCTCTTCTCAGCGAGTCGCGTCCTCGTCGGATGAATAGCGATCGAATCGAGATTCTCCCGTTGCTCTCGGGACGTAACACCGCGTGAAAGAGGATCGCGCCGGATGTAATCTGGCGCAATCATTCGACAAAGGACGGCGACACCGACACGACGACCCGCTCGAAATCTCGTTCGCTTCCTCCTTCTCGGCCTTCGTCTCGCTTTGAAACGACGCCGGACGAGCCGGTAACCGTAGTTTCACCGACGGTTAGGTACACCTCGCCCCCCCCCCCGCCCTGCAACACGGTAGTACATCGCCACCCCTCGCGCGCGCGCGCGAGCGTGTTTTTTTTTCTTTTCTTTCTCTCCTACATAATCCTCGCTCTGTCTCTTCTGCCTACCCTTCCCCCCCCTCCCCTTCTCTCCGCCTCCCCCTCCGCCGGTGCCGCTGCAGTTCTACCGATCCCCAGCTATGAGTCACGTAATAGTTTCTCCACATCGGCCCTAATGATTTATGCCTTCGGTCGGGTTTTATGTATTTCTGCGCAATGCGTGAGGCTCCGGCTTTTTTAGGTTCTCACCCTGCCGTCACCGGAGAACGGGCGAGAGAAGAGCGGAATGAGAAGGAGAGCGACAGAGCGAGAGAGAGAGAGAGAGAGAGAGAGAGAGAGAGAGAAAGGAAAGGGACAATCGTCGAGGGGGAAGGGAAGGCTTCAGGCAGAGGGAGAGAAAGAGAAAGAGAACGGTCATAAAGCGTCACCGAGTCTGGCGTAGCCTCGCGCTTCGCCACAGTTCAACACTACGCCGCGCAGCTTATATAGATCGATATAATTAATAGCTCAGCCACGGATCGGGTAACATATGGCTCGGGACAGGACACGCCGAGGAGACAGGCGCGGGTGAGGCAGCGCGAAAGGTGAGAGGAGACCGATTTCGAGGTCCTCCTTCGCCGCCGCTCGGTTTCGGAGTCGACCGCGAGGAAGCTCTAGAGAGGGGGGCAGAGGGAGAGAGAGAGAGAGAGAGAGAGAGAGAGAGAGAGAGAGAGAGAGAGAGAGAGAGAGAGAGAGAGAGAGAGAGAGAGAGAGAGAGAGAGAGAGAGAGAGCGAGCGGGCGAGCGAGAAAGGAAAGAAGGAGCGGTTCCAGCCGTTGAATCCAAAGGGATTAAAGACGAATACACGAAGGCCGCGAGGATACCGGACGTCGGGGAAAAAGGACGACTCCTTCGTCTCGCGGCATGCTAATTTCTACCTGGTGGCGTCCACGAGGCCCTACTCCTACTCACAGTGGGACTCGTTTCTCGCTTTTTCTCTCTCTCCCTCCCTCCCTCTCTCTTTCTGTCTCTCGAGTCCTTTGGACCCATACCGATCGACTTAATTATGCGATACTTCACAAAAGCACTTCCAAAGCGGATCCGTATAGATAGCGGAACGTGTTATTTCGATACCTCCGGACACGCCAGAGGGGCCGATATCCCGTCACGCGGGGGTAGTGTGCGCTTTGCCGGGCGAAGAGGGCGGCTCCCCGACATCGCAGAGTGTTAATTGCGAGAGTGCGGAACGAGGAACGGTGCGAGCGGAAACGATATGGCCGATCACGAGGCGATTGTACACAGCGGCGAGCGTAATCGCCGCCGACGATTGAGTCGTCGTCTCTCTTTCTCATTTAATCCCCCGTCTAAGCGTAGCCTAGCATCGGACCCGGTATTGAAGCAATGTTCTACCGCGCGCGCGCGCGCGCGGCGTTTAGAAGCGTCCGCGAGCGTTAACGCGGCGGAGTTTTTTCGCGCGGGAAGTGAAGAGCCATTTAGCAAGCGCGCCGTCGACTACCGCGGATAAAGCCGACGTGATCCTGATCTACGACGGGGGTAAGACTCGGTAATGAAGATAAAGTAATCCCGAGGCTGAAACATGCTCAATACCGGATGCATTCATAATTCCCTAAGCCAGCAGCGCGCTCCGAGCGCTGCCGAGCCGCGCGAGTTTCCTCGGCCGAGCGAGATTTTCGACGATTAATGAGCTCGACGCGACGTTCGCGCGTTGTGAATCCGCCACTCGCGGGAAAGCGCCTGCTTCGCTTCTTGTCTTTGTGCTTCGCGAAGTTACAATGTACGCTGCCATCATGGCATGTGCACGTTACACCGATGAAACAGCCTTAACACGTTCGGTGCAATTGGGTCACCAGTATCTAACTGTACACGTTTGTCCCGTCTTCTCCTGTACGTGCGCTTTGATATATCGTTGCCGCTCTCGTTTGAAAAATTAACGCATGATAAATTAATATCGCGTACGATTAGAGAATCCTAATAAACCATTTACATGATTGAAAGATTGCCAAGACGATGACAAGAACGTCAAGACAGTCTTGTAATTTCTTAAGAAGATTACTCAACACAAATCTCTCTCTCTCTCTCTCTCTCTCTCTCTCTCTCTCTCTCTCTCTCTCTCTCTCTCTCTCTATAACGATGTGTTTAGCAATTTTAATGGACGTTGAAGAAAACTAAGAAAAGTTTGATAAGCACTTATAACATTTTCTCCGTGTACAATGGTGGACAATCGTCAGTTACTTTTTGTACGAGTTTCGGAACGCGTTCATCCTGCCCAATAGGAGAATTTGCCTTCCAATGGGAAAGTTCTCCGATCGGACAAGGCAGAGGCGTTTCGAAAGTCACACAAAATATGCCGGACGAGCTCTTCTCTCGGACACGACTTCGTCGGACTCTCTTCGGTCCTCGACGTGCCCCGAAGCCGCGTCGTCGTCGAGACTTCCAGGCCTCGATCGAAGATTCGATTGTTGTCCAAGAGGCAAAGATTGCGAGACTCGAGATGTTTCTCGATCGCGGCAACGAGGCCGAATATAGCGCGATTCTTTTCCATCTTCTTCTTTATTAACGTTCCCATAAAGGCCGAGGGCTTACGGAAGGAGGAAGGCTCCGAGGAAGGCTCGCGAGGAAACACCGTGCTACAATTTGACGCACTGTGAAACGCCGCTGGAACGGGAGATCTCAGATTACCGGACGACTCAATATATCCACCGGACAACGTACCGAGGGCACACGCAACCGCGGCGCAACACCATCACCACCGGCGGCGGCGTCCTCCTCCTTCCATCGCGGACAAAGAGAGACACGCTCAATCCCAAGAGAGAAATTACCATTTGCATTTCCTCTGCCAATACGGCGCCACGTGCCTGCCGTGCGCGTCGCTCGCTCGCGCACCCTTCTCGTCGACGCTGAGGCGAAGCACGCGAGCGGAGCGAGAGCAGAGGAGAGTTTCCTCGCTCGCTCGTTCGCTCGCACGCCGTGTACTTTGCATAATTTCACGAATCGCGCGTATAATCGTTCCGCCGCCGCGCCGCGGCCGTCGATATTACAAAACGCGCGCTGCGAGCGAACACGACGGCGCGATGTGTATGTGCATGCGTATACACAGGGTGTCTGAGGCGACGACTTACAAATCTCTTGTGTACGAGTAGGTTGGGTCAAAAGTGGATGAAAAAGTCCTCTGCCACTTTGCGAACAAGAGCGTAAAATTCTGAATTATCGACTGAAAAAGATCCGGCGCGATCCCCGCCGTCGCGTGCTTGTAGGTTAGGTCCAATTGACGAGAGAAACGGGAAAGCCCCATGCTACTTCGCAATAATCATGTGGATGTCGAGTTATCAATTGGGGGAAATCGGCGAACGACAACGTGCGATAATGTCCTCCAATTAACAACCGAAAGTCCACGTCCATACAGCACAGAAAGTTGCAGCAACATTGCTACTACTTTTTGCAACAATGTTGCAGCAATGTTGCTGCAACTTCTGTACCGTATAGGCATAGTTATTTGCCAAATGCAACGCGACTTTTCCCTTCACTCCGACCTAATCTACAAAACGCATAACGGCAAAAATGGCGGCACACCCGCGCCGTATCGCGTGTAGGGTTGCCAGATGGCCTTGATTTTCAGGATTATCCCGGAATTTTTTGAAGCTTATCCCATTTCCCGAAATTTGTCTCTTGTCCTGGAAAATCAGAATTTCAAGAAAATTATAATTATAATATTCATGTTTTCAACTAGTACCGGAAAGAAATGTGAGAGCAATCGTTAGGATTTATAAGGTCGAAAAATTTGACGTGCGACACCTGAGAAACCATTCGTATAAGTAAAAGAGAAAAGGCCAATCATATGATTTATGTCCAAACTGCTCTTTGCTGGTATCCAATTCATACATTTATTCATTGCAAGTAAGCAACGACATCTCTTAACCGTCTTACCCCTCTATCTGTCAAATTTAACTAAAATTCTCTAATGACCTATTTTTCAACCTGAAAAATATCCCGGAAATAGTCATTTTGCATCTGGCAATCCTAATCGCGTGTCTGACGTCACCCGTCGATCTTCTTGAACCAACAACCCCGGATTTTGCACAAAACGGCAGAGGAACTTTTGCTCCAGCTTGGTCCGATCTCCACGGGAGATTTACGTGTCACCGCCAGCGACACCCTGTATACTTATCCGGCCGCGAACGCAGGTCGACATTAGCATACAGTTTTCGAGGTGACGCGCGCGCTTGCGGCGTCTATCCTCCGCGGAGGCGACACGTGGCCCGCCACGAGACGCGATCGCGGAAGGGTTCGACGTTCGTGAATTTTTTCTACGAGTCCTCGCCCTCGACCTTTCTCTGTCTTCCTCATCCTAGCTCGCGCTGAAACTTGCGTCAAGGTGCTCGAGTGGATGTTTAGACATAGGTAGACGAAAATATCGATGTGACACGTGCCGTGCGGCTCCCCTGTGTACTCAGCATTAGCATAGGATTTCAATGGCGACCCCACCGCGGCGATGGATCCTCCCGTCTCGCTCTTATTCTTCGGGGGCGCTTTCGCAGCCGCACGATCGCTTCGAGAGAGAGAGAGAGAGAGAGAGAGAGAGAGAGAGAGAGGGAGAGAGAGAGAGAGAGGGAGAGAGAGAGAGAGAGAGAGAGAGAGAGAGAGACCCGATCGGGCGCTCGTCGCCCTGGAGGAATCTTCCACGCATGGTTCTTGCGGAAGAAAGAAGCCGCTGCTCGTGTAACTCGCGAGGGCCCTCTCCTCCGGCGTCGCTCGGTTGGGTCGCGCGTTGCGTTAAAATGCCCGCTTGTTTGCCCGGCGATAAATATTCAAGAGAACGCGCGCGCAGATCTTCCCTGAGAGAGGAGGAAATGAGATAATGAGCTATAGCCGATACATAAAGCGTACGCGGTCTTCGGACGTGTTCTTTGCTCGCTACCTGACGATAGCGACGACTTCATAATGATCTTTACGTAGTGAGACTGGCCAGCTGCGCGTAGACGTAGTCATCGCTCGTGCTGGAGAAAAGAAGCGCGACGCGGCACGAAAGCAGCGCCGACAGCACTCCATCACTGGAAAATCAATTTTCTCAGCCGGATATCGGCGTCTATTGTTCCTCTCTTTCTCTCTCTCACTCTCTCTCTCTCTCTCTCTCTCTCTCTCTCTCTCTCTCTCCCTCTCTCTCCCTCCCTCTCACTCTCACTCTCTCTCTCTCTAGCTCTCGCTTTCTCGCTCTCTCCACTCCGTGCGTCTCCTTCTTCAATTCAGGGCGACCGATCGCCTCGGTCGTTTGGGGAATTTTATCGAAGCCGGCGGACGCCGAGCCGGACTGTCGATGAACGGCCATGACCACGCGCACAATGGTATACCGCGCGATCTCCTCGTCGTCGTTGGGTCTTGTTGTCGTCGCGTATCTCTTGGCCGCGTCGCTTTTGTTGCGGCCCCCGAGAGACGCCTCGAAAAATCACCGCGACTAATTAATACTCGCGCTTTTTGCCGGACTGACGTTGAACGGGCACGTTGGATTCCTCGATTTATCTCGCGCGGCTTCGCCGATCCCCGATGCTTATCTCCGTCTTGCTTGGGTCGATCTTTAGCTTCTCCATCGCGCTTGTCGGCGAGAGAGAGAGAGAGAGAGAGAGAGAGAGAGAGAAAGCATGAGAGAGGGAAGGAGGGAGGGAAGGAGAGAGAAGAAAACGATCGTGACGCCCGCGGAAAGTCTACTTTCTCGGATCGCAAGACCTCCGAGAGCCTTGTTGTATTGTAATTATTCGTCGGTCTCATTCGACTGGTCTTTGCCTGTTTGGATTTGATCGATGGAATCTCCCGATTCCATTTTGCGCCGCGCAAGCAGAATCGTCCCGTCGGGTAGAAAAATGATTCGAGAGCCACCATCGAGAGCGGCGACGGCCCTCGAGCGAGAACGGGTCACCTTAGTGCTTCCCTGTCACTTTTCATTTACTAAGCGGATGCGAATTAGTCTGCCAGTTTACAGCGCTACTAATCCGACCCGTGATCCGCCGCTACGATCGCGATCGTAGGCTTGGTTAGTGGGCGATCAATGCCGTGTGTGCCGATTTCTTCGGGATCTTAGCACCGCCGTGTTGACCGATCACGAGTTGTCTCGGGTTTCGACAATATAGTTTATGGTGGTTTGTGAGAAAAAGTTGTGCGCCGAGAACAAGGGTCGGGCAATGTTGAAAGCACAGCCGCTCGGTAACGCGTTAATTTTTGTTGACTGAGCAGAAATACGAGCTTACGGTATCAGACGTAGACTTGCAATTGAACGTCGCAGTTGCACGGAGAAAATATTGCAGTAAAAATTACGTTGATATTATATTTTGTTTCACGATAGTTTTGCCAAGCTGGACCGTATCGATACTGCAGTGCGAATTATCGGAGAAATAGTAAACGACAGAAGACGAAACATTCGGGTGACTGCAATATAGCGTGGTAAAAACCGACAAGTGTGGTATTTTTAAACAGGTATGTAGTTTCGGTCACATTTCTCCGCAGGATTGCAGAGATTGTTGTAATATTTGCTACAATATTTTTTCACGTGCATATTAATACGACTGGTATTCAATTGAGACGACGAGACATGTGTCAGCGAACATTTTCAGAGCGCCCCTTTACGGTCACTCAAATTTATCCGAAAATTTCAGAGTCGGGGAACGTGCAATTGCGCCGTTTGCCTCCGCTCGTTCCGATCCAGTTAAACGACACGATCCGCAACAATCGCGACTTACCAAAGTGTTTTCGATGCAATCCTCCAGTGACGGAGATCAAGAGAGGATATTTGTGAGGTGTGGGAAACTAAAAATTTGCAAAACACAAGAAGAAAACAGAAAAGATAATTTTGTAATACATTTATTTTAGACTAGAGGAAAAATAATATAATATTAATAATATAAAATAATAATAATAATTAATAGATAATAACTATATAATAATTATAATAATGATAATAATAATAATAATAATAATAATAATAATAATAATGATAAACTATATACATAAAAGTTATCGCGGTGAAGAGACTATGTGTTTCGATGTGAATAACATTGTACATATACGCGGGTGTACTTACGTAGCTGAAATGAATGAGCGTGTATACGTATCGTGTGGGTGAGGAAAGGAAAGCGAGAAGCGAAGCCACACCCTCGTCAGTTACAAATACGCAAAGTAAAATAAAATAAATCCGAAGGAGAAGGGAGAAAGAGGGGGAGAGAAAGAGAGAGAAGTAAACGGACGCGCGCGCGCGCACCGCCAGCTGTTCAAGGTCGAGACATCCGGTTTCCGAGTCCAATCGGACGCGTGGGCAGACGAGAGCGTGATCATCACAAAGGAGGCTCATCATAAATAACTAACGCGCAAAAACAAAATAATAATTAATAGTGCTTACGGGCGTGTGATCGACGTCGTCGTCGTCGTCGTCGTCGTCGTCGTCGTCGTCGTCGTCGTCATCGTCCTCGTCGTCGTGTTAATGGCAGACAAACGCGTCATGGCGCGACGCGCGGCGACGATGGGAACGGTGCTTGTTAACGCTAACGCGATTCGGTATCGTCGAAAGCCTTAGGACGTAATGCAATGGCCGAGCACCGGGCTGAGAGAGCGCGTACTCGTGTGTAACGACTGACGATCTTTTTGCACGCGTACACATATGCGTGTGCACGCCAGTGAAGCCAGCCTAAATCATCATTCGTTATTCGCGTGAGTTTCTCTTTCTTCGCCTGGCCCGGTACCGTCCGATGGGCGCCCGCGAGAACGAGCTCTCTGTCTCGCGGCCGTGTTCTGGACACGTAGCGAACGATAAATATCCGGTCGATCCAAATTTTGCCTTTGTCACGTATATGAGTGCGTCATACACGCGTGACGTTGCTTCAGCGCGGAAGAAGCAGAATACGGCCCCAGATCCCGGACCCGAGCGAGGATCTGCGAAGTATGTACAGTTTTGTCCGTGCGCTGGACGCGCAGCGAGAGAGAGAAATTGGGGTCTTGGGGAGAGGGGAGGGGAGGGGGGAAGGCGTCGAGATGTTGGAATGGCTTCGCATAAGTAATGTCGATCATAATGACGGGAGGATATGTCGCGATGATAAGAACTTAAATATATATATGTATATATGTATATTTATATTTATATGTATATATATATATATGTATGTATATATATATATATATATATATATAAAATAAAATGTATTCTCCCTCTTCTCTCCGGCGCTATACTACGCTCTCGATCGAAATACTTGGCGTAACTCAAATAGACAAGGCTAAACCTTACGTGTGTAAGATGTAGTAATAATAAAAATAGCTTCAACGCGTAATTTGGAAATATACAGTGCGCTCGTTGGAGCGTACAGGCAAAACTTGCTACTGATTACAAAATATCCGTTTCCTCGGAGGGGAAACGAAAAGAAAGGAAAACGAAAACAAAAATAAAATAAAATAAAACAGGAAGAGAAAAGAAAGAAAAGAAATTCAATTAGATTTAATCGATTTCCACTTAACTCTGCACACATATTCGTCTCTCATTCAAATGTTCACTCTTACTCTCGCAGTCGCACACGCAGATTACTTATTGTTTTACTTCATTGCCTTCATTCTCACGCTCACACTAAAATAGGCATCTCATAGGAACTTTCAGTATTGCGCTTAGCTCTGGATATATTATATATATTCGGGCTATATATATATATATATTTTTTTTTATATATAAAAATCTTGACAAATATTCCAAGCAAGCCGCAGTTGTGATTGGGCCCCCTAGGATATCACACAGGCCCGATTTTACACTGATAAAGATAAAGTGACACGCGATACACAAAGGATACGTACACAACATACAACGACGTAACGCCCGCAAGTTCGAAATTCCTTGTCGCGGCGCTAGTCCATTAGTGTGGAACATCAACGAGAGAACACGAACATTACAAGATCATTCTTCGTGAGCTCATAACGGTAAGCGCACTGGTGTGGCAGAGAGGCGAAACTTTTTTTGACCGGGAGCGCTCTTTCCCTTCGGATATCCTCCGTTACGCGCATCGAGCGTTTCGCTCGCCCTTCTTTGCGTAGGGAGGATACGAAGCGATAAACACGAGAAATCCGCTCGTTTCGATCAGTGACGAATTTCGAACCTCACTGGCATCCTACGTTCGCTCATGAGTCGGGATGGGATCAAGTTCGGTATCTCGCTCGTGAATCTTGCCCGATTCCACGGCTACACATCATTTCGTTAAAAGCGGAATGGCGTTCCTAAATATCACGGTGATACGTCACGATTGAGAGCGTCTGACGATGAACAAGAGCGCGGTTCTTGAGGTATGATGCAATATGAACCAAACAGCGATAACTAAACAGCCGTCGCGAACCGGTGATCGGCTTAACACTTTTATCGAAGTTCAGCAAATGCATTCAAAAGCAAGGAAAAGGCTCAAGTTCAAGACACTTCTATCTGGGACGATATCTTGTTTCTTTCTTTCTTTCTTTCTTTCATTCTTTCTTTCTTTCTTTTCTTTCTTTTTTTTTTCTCGTAGCGTTATCTTATTCGCGATGGGAAGTTGTCAAAATTGTTAATAATCTAAAAAAAAATGTCAATTTGTACGTCTTTAGGTCAATAAAGTCGAGAGGATCAACTTGACTGCGAGAGCCAAAAGAGCTCTTCTAGACTGGCACTCGTTGTTGACGTCTCGTTTTTCAAGTGTTTGCATATATAAGTATATATTTATATGTGTGTTAACGAATAATAATAACAAGATATATAACGAGAATAATTCACAGGCGCGCGCGTTTTATTTACACTTTCTCTTTAAATATTATTTATTATAAACTTTTTTCTCTCACAGGTAATTTCTTTGCTCAGGTAAATTTTTCTCTTCAGGTAAATAAGTTGCGATAAAAAGTACCGTCGTACGAATGAAAGTATTAGATATAAGAAACGTATCACATAACATTTTGCGATCCCATCGTTTCGACCGGCTAACTGACACGATGCATCCCCGGATAGACTGATAGAATCATTGGCCCTGAATATCCTTTTGCCCCATATTCCGTTACATTTGTTTTGAGCGTGGTGCTGCGTTACACTACTTCCGAATGCTCGTACTTGATCCCGTCCCTATTCACGAGTCTAAGAGGTCAGCCAGACACTCACCAGCCGTGGTCGTAGTTGTGCTCGTAGCAGCGCCTGCGGGGTGTTGCTGCTGCTGCGATTGGAACATTGCCGTAGGGTGGAGGAACAAGGATCCGTACATCATATTTTCGTCCGCCTGCTGTTGTTGCTGCTGCTGCTGCTGCTGGTTGACTTGCTGACTAACAGCGGCGACCACTGACGAGTTGCCAATACCTGAGACGCCAACGGCGCCACTACCGCCGACTACGATGGGTGCCCCAGGCGTGGGTGGCACGAGGCTGCCCTCTTCGACAGCGACACGCACTGACTCGATATGCCGCCGCGAGAACACGTGCTCTTGAAGAGGGGTCTTGGCCGAATAACGCACGGAGCACAACCTACACTCATCGGGCCCGGTCGGCCCGCGGTGTGGCTGCACTGCTGATCCCTCTGCCGGAAGGCCAGCTGCTAGTCTGGCCTTCTTCTCTTTGGCCCGGGCGTTCTGAAACCAGACCTGCACCTCATCTCCGGTTAGTCTTTACCCAGTGTCAACAAGTTCTAGTCGCGAATTTATTGGTTTGGCAACTAAATAATTGCGAATTTTTTTAGAAGAAAATAAAAGACAATTTTTTCATGGAATGAAATAACCTTATGCAGTAATGTATTGTCCATTTTTATCAATGACCTTTTGCCATCTTTCAGGCAGCATCATAATTCCGCGTTTATTAAACTTCTGGTTTTTATTGGCAGAAAACTTAACCAAGTGCGATTTGACATCATCATCATTATTGAAATTCTTACCATTTAAGAAGTTTTGCAAAGAACGAAATAAATAATAATTTGATGGTGCAAGGTCAGGACTATATGGTGGATGTGGCAACACATCCCAAACAAGCTCCAATAATTTTTGCCGAGGGACCAAAGATGTGTGTAACCTTGCATTGTCATAGTGGAACACAATACGATTTGCCAATTCTGGTTGCTTTTCTGGAATTGCATTGTTCAGTTTGGTTAGTTGTGGAATGTATATATCTGAATTGATCGTTTGGTTGCGTGGTAAAAGTTCAAAGTAGACAATTCCTTTGTAATCCCATCAAACTGATGACATAACTTTCTTTTGATGAATGTCAACTTGTTTGCGTTGGTTCATCTTGATTCTTGCTTGCTCCACGATCTTTTTTTCGATTGACATTGGTGTAAACAACCTATTTTTCGTCGCCAGTTATCAATCGTTTCAAAAATGGACCATTTTCGTTACGTTTCATAAGCAAATCGCAGATGGCGATGCGTTGCGTTAAGTGAATTTCTTTAAATTCATGGAGGAATCCATAAATCGAGTTTTTTTACACAGTCAAGTAGTTTCAAACGCTTTTCAACGCTTTGTATATATGTGACACATCAAGCTTCTCTGCAATCTCACGTGTTATGCTATGACGATCCGCATCGATTATTGCTTTGATTTGGTCGTCATCAACTTCACCTGGACGACCAGAGCGTTGTTCATCTTTGAGTGAAAAATCACTCAGAACGAAATTTAGCAAACCAATTTTGACACTGCCGTTCTTTTAAAGCTTTGTCACCATACACAGCACATAACTTTTTGTGAGCTTGCAATGCGTTTTTTCCTTTGCGGAAGTAAGACAGCAAAATATGATGAAAATGCTCGTTTTACTTTGCCATTCTTCAACCGATACCAAATAAAAACTACACAACCGATCGATACAATTTTTTTACTGAATGCCAATTGAAGTACCAATTATTAAACAACAATACGGGTTCGACAATCCGAATACGTAAATATACCTAAAAATTCAACTAACGCCATCTATCAGTGAAATTCGTAATTAATTGCCAACCCAATATATTCGTTTGTTCTAGAATTTTTTCGACTTTGAAAAAGACAAAAAGGGGAAAGAGAGAGAGAGAGGATGCAGGTACGCGTGTCTTGCAGCGTGTAGCAAAAGTTGAACCGCCAATCTTATCCCAAAGACAAAAATTTTCGAACGAGACGGAAAAATTAACGCTAAAATGATCGAGACTGAATGAATGTAAGATGACGAAATTTATTTTATACTTTTATACAACGACGCATTTTGCATTTCGATGAATGAAGCAATGAAAGAAACGAGCAAACACATTTGCCCTTAACACGTACTTTTTCGAAAATCTGTCGGGCCCCGACCGGATCGGTGCAGAGAAAGATCGTGTTAATCGCCGATAATCGCAATGCTAATGAAATGCTCGCTCGAAAACAAGGTGATCGATGGTCGTAAGTCGACGACTAAACTACAAACTCACCTGAACAACACGCTTAGGTAGTCCGATCTCGCGGCCGAGCATCTCGCATTCCGCCATTGTCGGTGTCTTGTAATCCGAGAACAGCGACTTCATCACCTTAACTTGCGTGGCTGACATTTGTGTGCGGTACCGTTTACCACCGGACTGACCAGTGCTACCGCTAGACTGGCCACTGGTAGCCGATGGTCCGCCGGCAGGATTCCCAGTGCTTCCGCTGGCGGGTCCCTGCCTCGAGCTTTGGGTGCTCGACGCCGGACTCGCCGGGCCGCTCTCGTCGTCCAGGAACTCCGTGGTCTCACTCATGCTGTCTTCGTCACAGACACTGCGCTCAGACAGATCGGTGAGAGGCCCGCAGTCGCTACCTCCACGAAAATGGGCTCCGTGCTGTTCTTCAAGGAGATTGCCCAAGCCACCCAAACTGAGCTTCATCATAGGACGACTGAGGTCGACGGTTGGCTTGCTCAAATCTAATGGCGACTCGCCGTGGTTAATTTCTTGCTTGCCGTTGCTAGCGTGCGCTTGCAGCTCGATGAACCGCTTCATTGACTCTTCGTAATATCTCTTGAGGGAAGCCTCCACGTCGCTAGTGAGCGGCGGGAAGATCGGCGGCATCATGTTGGGAGTGCTGGAATTGGAGGGGGCCGATTCCATCGAGAGCTCCTCGTCTGGTATATTGTCGATGTTCACCTCGCCGCGCGCCACTTGGTCGGCGTGCTTGCTGCTGAGATGGGTCTCCAGCGCGGACTTCACCTTAAACAGCGCCGGGCAAAACGGGCAGCGTTTGTTGATTACCTGACTGTGCGCTCGGAACTGACCTTTGCGCTCGCGGGCGCGGGTATTCTGGAACCACACTTGGACCACGCGCTTCTTCAGCCCGACCTCGCGCGCGATCGTCTCTAACATCTTCCTCGATGGATTCGACTCCACCTGATACTTCTGGTAGAGATAGTCCAGCTGTTCCGGTAAAATAGTCGTACGCAAACGTTTGTCCTTCGGCTGCTCGTTGTGCTCGGAATTGGAGCGATTGTCACCTGTCATGCTCTCCTCGAAGTCATCGTATTTCCTCTTGCGCTCCTGCATCAGGCTGATGAGTGAATGAGGCTCGGCGGTGACTCCGCTGGTAGCGTTAAGGGCTTGTTGTTGCAGGATTCCGAAGGGCGAATCAGGTGGGTACGAGGGCGGGAACAAGGACGGGTTCATGATATGTACCAATTGGTGCTCACGCCAAAGGTCGAAACGTCCGAACATCAGATTGCATTTGTCGCATTGGAAGCTGCCCTCCTTCGCCTCCGTCTGCGACTGCGACTGCGACTGCTGCTGCTGCTGCTGCTGCTGCTGCTGTTGCTGCTGCTGCTGCTGCTGCTGCTGCTGAGACTGCTGCTGCGGCTGTTGATGCTGTGACTGAGCCAATGTCTGTTGCTGATGGTGTGGCGGCGTGACGGTGTTCAACGACTGCTGCAGTTGCTCGGCTAAAGCGGACACCGTCGACGGGTTGTTGCCCGTCACCGTATTGTTTGCTGTTGTTGTGGAGCTGCTGTTGCTGTCCTCCGAGCTGAGGATCGCAGCGACTTGCGCCGCAGCGGCCTGGGCCTGCGCGCTCCTCTTGGCGTCCTCCTCCTTGAAACAGTGAGACTTTTGGTGGCGCACAAGCTCATAATACTTTTGAAAGATCAACAGGCACTTCTTGCACTGGTAGGTCGAGCCTGTTTTCTGAAATCTGCCAGGCGCATTACCATTGCCATCGTCGCTCTCGCGCCCGCCTGGTATTACTAGCTCGGGCGCCGGTTGATTTTCATAGACCTTGCGCGCCTTCTGCCGGGCGTTCTGAAACCATACGACGATGACACGCGGGCTTAAGCTGAGCAGCTTGCTGAGGTACTCCAAGTCGTCGTCCTTCGGGTAAGCGTTGTTCTCGAAGAACTCTTGGAGAACCTTGATCTGATAGTCGGTGAATCTCGTACGGTTGGCACGCTTGCCGGAGTTACTGCCGGAGGAATTGCTGCCGTTGCTGTTGCCGACGAAGGAATAGTCCGTCGGCCCACGACCCGGGCTGAGGGATCGTTGCGGGGTGAGCGCCATTGCAGCGATCGTGCTCGGCACAACACCGGCTGCAGCCGGACTGGGATTGGCGAAGTTCTGGGGTGTCAGTTTCGGCGGGGGTAACATGGGAGTGCTCGGGGCACTGGTGGTCGACGGTGGGTGGGATGAAACGTCGTGGTGGATGCCGGAGAACACGGAGCTCATACTGAGAGCCGGCGAGTGCGGCCGCGATTGTTGGCCGCCCGAGCTACCGGGGGAGTGGTGCTGCTGGTCTTCTTGATGCTGTGACTGCTGCTGCTGCTGCTGCTGTTGCTGCAGGCACTGCGCCTGCTCAGGTGCCTCCTGCTTGATCTCGGCCGGTTGCTGCTGCGAGGTGCTGACATTCTGCATGGTCGTCGCAGGCGGTGGCGTGGCCTGCTTGTTCGGGCTCTTGTCGTCGGAGGAACTATTGCCCGACACGCTGGAGTTTAACGAAGTCACCTTCGCCTCGCCGGTCTTCTCGTATTCTTCGAGATTCAGAGTGGTGCTCGGCGGGTTGTTGAAGTTGTAAGGGCTATCCTTATTGCGCTGTCGCTCTTTGAACAGCGTATTACGGAACCAATGCTTTATGACTTTCGGTGGCAGACCACTTTGAGCAGCCATCTCTAGAATCTGCTCCTCCCCGGGCGAATTATTAATGTCGAAGTGCGCTCGTAATATTTTTAGTTGTTCGTCGGTGATACGCGTACGTGCTCGTTTCTGTGATGCTGCAGCGTTCGCCTGCAATAGCAAATTCCCGTTTTACCCCCTTTCTTTCTCGCGAGAGAGATTCCGATCTCTTCGTTTTCCTTTTTCTTTCTTTCTTCTCAGCGATCTTCCAGTTTTTCACGGTATCGTGTTTTTCACACGCATTATAGAACCGTGTCATATATTCTCGTGTTCTATTTTACATCCTTGTTTTCACGCCTTAATGAGGGTGAAACTAACGATTGTGTCGCAAAGAAGATTGTCGGACGAAAGAGTGCGGCCAAAAATGACCCGGATTTATTGTCAGAAATTTTTGAAACCATCTTGGGCTTAAAATAAAGCTTATAGTAGATTACAAATATGCAAGCGGTCGGATTTCAGATTCCAGATCCAGATACGGTCCGTTGAAAATTAACAACAGAGAGAGTGGGTTTGCTGGAGCAAACGCGACCGAAGACAAAGAGTCGAGGTAAAATCTACGCATCATAAACTTGATGTCAAGTCCAAAATGGCTTCAAAACTTTTCGGCTATGAATCTGGGCCAGTGTTGTACTTTTTGAACAAATTATACGAAATTTATCCACATTCGATTAATCTCTCTGTCTAATAAGACGTTTTCAGAGTTGGGAAGTAACTCGCGTCACGTCGCGAGTTACATGTTTCAACAGCGGCTCGGTAATGACGTTATTTTGCGCCGCTACGTGACAGTGACGCTAGCTATCTACATTACTTCGATAATGATAACGAGTATAATCTTCGTTACTTTTACCGTTACTCAATATACACATATCGAATAGGCAGGAACGAATTCTAATGAAAAAATAAAAATCTTCGAAATCTGACCGAGAAAAGATAACAAAAATATTGCAACGTCTCTTTTTGAACTTATTGCAACGTTGCTTTTTGAGTAACGATAATGAACAACGATAATGAGTTAACTTTCAAACGCGGAGAGAAAATTGCGACAGAAATTGCAACAGAATTTTTTCAATCCCGAGCCGTACGGAAAAATTACGGCCGAGACTACTACATATCTGTTCGAAGATAGGTTTGACTTCCTACCACCCACAATTAACTTCAACGTTCTGTTGCTTTCTTGCTGTTTCTATAATCGTTCACGCTACAGCATCAACGTGGTATAATTTTACAAAGAGTCACGAGAAAAGAAAGAAACCACAATTTTCATCCCGACATTCTCTCCGCGTAAAACTCTCCCAAGCCTGAAAACCTCCGGGTCCAAAGTTTGGTCCCCAAACTGGAGATGAGAAAGTAGTCGGTATATAGACGCGCTGCTACTATCAATGTACTATCAACGAACGAAGCCATGTATGTATTCGCAAGAGACTTACCGCTGCTGCCGCTTGTTGTTGCTGAAGGGCGAGGTGCTGCTTGGCGAGAAGGTCCGCTTGCGCGTTGATCGAAGGATATGCGGCCGCGGCGCTGTCATACGGTGGCGGTGGCAACATCATTGGCACTAAAGGCGGCTGCAAGTTCATGGCGGCTAATGCGTGGGCGTTGAGACCCAACGGCAAGCCCATCATGCCCATCATCAGGCCGGGATATTGCTGCAGTTGATGTTGCAGCTGCGACGCCGCCATTGCGTTAAGAGCGGCTTGCATTTCGGACATCTGTTGCGCTAATGTGAGCTGAGCGTGTTGTTGTTGCTGCTGCTGCTGCTGCTGCTGCTGCTGCTGCTGCTGCTGCTGCTGCTGCTGCTGCTGCTGCTGCTGCTGGTGTTGCTGCTGTTGTTGCTGCTGCTGCTGCTGCTGCTGCTGAATATGATGCTGCGTATTGGTGGGCAGCACAGTGGCCGTCGTGGAGTCCGTGCTCGAAACGGGGGTGTTGCTCAGCGCCGGAGTGGTCGCCGGCGTGGTGGAGGTGGCCTCCGGAGTCCGGCTGATGCGTTCTTTGCTGTCGCTCTCCTCCTTCTCCTTCTCGCGCGATTCCCTGTCGGAGGTGAGGTCCTGCGGCTGTGCGACGGCTGGTGTCGAGCTGCGCGGCGCGGTGGTGGTGGTGGACGAGGACGTCGCGGCGGTCACCACGACGCTTTTCTTCTCGTACTCGCACTTGAATTGCTGCACATATTTCTCGAGGAACTCTCGGGGCACCAGGTCGCGATGCACTTCCTCGCAGTGGGCCTTAAGCACCCAGACACTGCTGAATTCCTTGTTGCAGTGCTGGCAAGTGCTACGCGTCAGTTCGGGTATCACGTCGTCGTCGGTATGCTCTTCAGCTTCTTCCTCTCGCTCCTGCGCGGCTTGAGCGGCCAAAGCCTGTTTCTGTTGCTCTTGCTTCTGTTGTTCCTGCTGCGCCTGGAGAGCCGCGGCCACCTCCTCCTCCTTCCGCTGGCGTCTTTGGTGATTTTCATTGAACTGCATCACGAGGTCAAAGCCGAAGCTCTCGAGCAGGTGCTTGTACATCTGCGAGGTCTTGTGCCGCGGCTGTGAGAGGATGTCCGGCGTTTGCGAATGCTGGGCGGACTGTTGCGTATACTGCTGAGGTCCCGGAGTCGTGGACGTGGGCGGTGGGGTCTTGGCCGGGGCGGACGAGGCCAATTGTTGCGTCGCCGCCAACTGAAACAACGCCAGCGGGCTGCTGAAGATGCAGTAGAGCTGCTGATGCGTCGCCAGCTGCTCCTGGTTGACGAAAAGGGCGCTGCAGCGCGGGCAAGATAGCATGCCGCCGGCGGTGTTGCTGATGTTGGTGTTGACGGGCGGGCTGTTCGGGCTGCTCGGCGGTGGTTGCTCGATCAACGGCCGTGCGAGGTCCACTTGGCCGCTGGCCGCGAGATCCGGCAGCTTGCTGGTGCGCGTGTGATGGAGTACGCTTCTCATGTGGATGTCGAGGGTGCTACCTTGGGAGTAGGCGACTTTGCAAATGTTGCACTTGTAGGGTTTCTTATCCTGGTCCTGCTGGGAGTCGGGCGACTCGGTCGGGCTCGCCGGAGGCACCACCGAGATCAGCGTGTTGTTGTTACCCTGCTCCTGCATCGCCCGCTTCAGCTTGTGCAGATGGCTCACGCTGTTGTAGTGCACCAGGAGTATGTTCTTCTGTGTGAAACTCTCCTTGCAAACGTCGCACTTGTACGGTCGGTTCGGGTCGAGGTACTTTTCCATGGGATAAGACATCTTCTCGCCTTTGCGGTGCATCAAGGTCTTGTTGTGGCCGCTGAGGTAACTCTGGCGTGTGAAGGCTACTTTACACCGGTGACACTTGAACTTTCGGCTTGGGTCGTGGTAGCTGTCTTCGGCCACCTGTGGGCTATTGAGGTAATCCTCCAGTAGACGCTGCTCTCTGTGCAACGGCGACGAGTCGCTCGCATCGCTCTCCTCTTCGTCACCCCTACCGGCCTCTTCCTCGGCGTTCTGCTCGCCAGCCAGGCCGCTTTGCTTCTTCAGCGCCTCCTCTGTGAACGCCTGGAGCAGCGGGTGCACGTGAATCATGGCCTGCTTGCATTGGTTCATCTCGTCCTCGTGGAAGTCCCCGTGGGCGGACTCCAGGTGTCTCTGCAGCGCCTGGACCGAGCGAAATGACCGCGCGCAGAGGGCGCACTTGGTCGCGTCCCTGATCGCATGGTACTGAGAATGCTGCTGGAGCTTCTCCAGGGTCTTGAACGCCAGGCTGCACTGGCCGCAGCGGTACTTGTACACGTGCTTCTCGCTGACCGCCAGCGTCGGCGTCGTGGCTGGATGCGCCTCGCGGTGATGTTGCTGCAGCTCTTCGATGGACCGACACACCCGACCGCATACGCTGCATCTCGTCATCTCTTCGATCTCGTCGTTGCCACCCCGCTCGCTCATCTCCTCCTCTTGCTGCGGCTTCGTCGTGGTCGTCGGCGACGTCGGCGTCGTGACCGCCGGTGTCGAGGTGTTGCGCGGGTTGTTGTTCAGCCAATGACTCTGGTCGACCAACAGCAATAGCCTCTGCAGGCCGTCCGTATTCACCGAGTGGATCTGCATCACGTGTTTCTCCAGAGCGGGGCGCTCCTTGAAGCTGTCTTGGCACAGCGGGCACAGCAGTTCCGGGGACGGTTCCTCCTTCACTGCCTCGGCCTTTTCCTCCGTGTCTTGAATGTGAGCCACTTGCATATGCTGCCGCAATTCCTCCCTCGACGTCGGCTGGTACGTACAGTACATGCACGCTATATCCTCCGGATCGTTCTCGGTCTCCGCTTCCGGCTCGGGATCGTTGTCCGGTTCTTGTTTCACTTCGCTGCCGCACTCGCTACCCTCGTCCCGCCGTTCTGGAATCAGATGGCAAGAGGGCTGTGTCCAGCAAGTCGTAGCGCAACGGTCCGGTAGCGCGAGACTCTCCTTGTCGAGAGGAGCCGCTCTAAACGGGCGATGCTGATCAGCGCTAGTCGCGAAATAAATCACCGAGGCAGGTAAGCGGCCGCTGCGTCGAGAGAAACAACGATGTCCAAGTTCACTCGGCTCTCAGAGAGAGCTCGGGTAAGTTAGTGTTACTCTTTCTTTGACTACTTTCGAGTTAAGGACTTACCAAATGAAGCTGCTCGAGCTAAAAGTGACTCTCGAATGAAAACTGACTGAAGATTGAGTTGAAGTTGAATTAACTTGTCAGAGTTAATTATGCGAATCAGTATTTCAGTCATTTTTTAATCGTAATCGTTAGATCTGTGCGAAACCATTGAAGGGTCTCTTACGAGAAACTATCGGCCGTTTCGATAAGATTTTACCGACATTATTCTCGACGCAATGATTTTACCACACGGATGAATTATTCCCAGAGAAAAGTCGAATCTTTCGAAATTAACCGGGTTAGAAGCTATCGATGTTTCAACTTAACTTTTAACTGATCGAGCAGTTGTTACTCTCAAGCCTGATTTAGCTGTACAATTTTCTCGCAAAAAACTCTCATATGGAGTGCTAGATTAAAATATACACAGGATTCTATCCTTAGCCAACATTGAACTGACACTTTTAGACTTTCATTTATGCAAACGTTCTCGCACCAAAATAAAAGTGCGACGTAATTTTAGCTTTCGCTGAGACACAAAATACGGCACAGCACTTCCACCGTTCGTCTAGAAGAAGCAAATTTACGACGGTCTGTTTGTTAACAAGGAATTTTATTAATTTACGGAGACGCGTCGTTAAACCTGTTCGCCGCGATCGCCATATTTATTCACACCGCGATGTGTTGTAAATCACATTACCCCGGGAGAATAAACGATTAATTAAAAAAAGCACGCGACGTATAATCACCATCACTTGTATGCGCGTAAGGGACAAAAAATAGAAAGAGAGAGAGAGAGAGAGAGAGAGAGAGAGAGAGAGAGTGAGTGAGAGCGAGAGAGAGAGTGAGATAATAAAAAGCGTTAAGGCCGACTTGTTTGCAACATTTCGCGACACCGTAGATAATTTCGCAATTACGGTTCTTCGGGTAATTAGCTCGTTTGCCCAAGACTCGACGGTGCGATGCGCGCATGCGCGATTATTTATGCGTCGCGATCGCCGCGATTTGCTACATAATAAATCAGCTTTTTCATCCGAAGCCGGCGCGACGTTAAGCTTCGGCGCTCGTTGCGTATTCGGAGGGAGACAGACGGACGGGCGGACGATCATCCATTTTGCGGCGATTCGTTCCCCGAGACATTAACTCGAAACACCCCGCGGCTGA